>NC_084755.1:32976733-33016733 GCF_033978785.1 Entelurus aequoreus
CTACGGTCAAACAACAAACCTCAAAACCTGTTGCTGATTGGGAACTCGTCCATGTCCTTGTCGACCGCCTTCTTGTGACTAAAAACTGCACGCTTAAGTCGACATGCAAGGACGATTGCTTCTGTCAACATTAAAATTGTGAGTCAAAGGGGATTTCTTTGCAAAATGAGTTTGTTTATGTCGACATGTGTTAGTTAAAGGCCTACTGAAAGCCACTACTGCCGACCACGCAGTCTGATAGTTTATATATCAATGATGAAATCTTAACATTGCAACACATGCCAATACGGCCGGGTTAACTTATAAAGTGCAATTTTAAATTTCCCGCGAAACTTCCGGTTGAAAACGTCTATGTATGATGACGTTTGCGCGTGACGTCAATGGTTGAAACGGAAGTATTTGGACACATTGTATCTCAATACAAACAGCTGTTTTCATCGCAAAATTCCACAGTATTCTGGACATCTGTGTTGGTGAATCTTTTGCAATTTGTTTAATGAACAATGGAGACTGCAAAGAAGAAAGCTGTAGGTGGGATCGGTGTATTAGCGGCTGGCTGCAGCAACACAACCAGGAGGACTTTGAGTTGGATAGCAGACACGCTATCCGACGCTAGCCGCCGACCGCATCGATGATCGGGTGAAGTCCTTCGTCGCGCCGTCGATTGCTGGAACGCAGGTGAGCACGGGTGTTGAGCAGATGAGGGCTGGCGTAGGTGGAGCGCTAATGTTTTTATCATAGCTCTGACGAGGTCCCGTAGCTAAGTCAGCTTCAATGGCGTCGTTAGCAACAGCATTGCTAGGCTTCGACAGGTGGCACAGCATTAACCGTGTAGTTACAGGTCCAGTGTTTGGTTCGGTGTCTCCTGATAGTAGTATTGTTGATCTTCTGTCTATCCTTCCAGTCAGGGGCTTATTTCTTTTGTTTCTATCTGCATTTAAGCCCGATGCTATCACGTTAGCTCCGTAGCTAAAGAGCTTCACCGATGTATTGTCGTGGAGATAAAAGTCACTGTGAATGTCCATTTCGCGTTCTCGACTCTCATTTTCAAGAGGATATAGTATCCGAGGTGGTTTAAAATACAAATCCGTGATCCACAACAGAAAAAGGAGAAAGTGTGGAATTCAATGAGCCCTTTTACTTAAGTTACGGTCAGAGCGAAAAAAGATACGTCCTGCACTGCACGCTAGTCCTTCACTCTCACGTTCCTCATCCACGAATCTTTCATCCTCGCTCAAATTAATGGGGTAATCGTCGCTTTCTCTGTCCGAATCGCTCTCGCTGCTGGTGTAAACAATGGGGAAATGTGAGGAGCCCTTCAACCTGTGACGTCACGCTACTTCCGGTACAGGCAAGGCTTTTTTATCAGCGACCAAAAGTTGTATCGTCGATGTTCTCTACTAAATCCTTTCAGCAAAAATATGGCAATATCGCGAAATGATCAAGTATGACACATAGAATGGATCAGCTATCCCCGTTTAAATAAAAACAAATTATTTCAGTAGGCCTTTAACTTCCTCATTATCGCTAAGCAGTGAGCAACAACACAAACATACGGTGCAACTTCTACTCATGAACCCACCTATTTGCAAACTTTTTGGCTCACAAACATTTAGATCGCGTCAAATTTGCCTCTGTGTGCCAAGCATGTGTCTTAAATTTTTGATTGTGATGACAACTGTCTTTTTTGGAAAAAGATGCCAAAGCGAACTTATGTCACAGCGGAGGAAAAGACTACTACCTCTCGTTCAGCGGTGCCTCTTCCAAGAGTAGATGGTAAATGGGTTGTACTTGTATAGCGCTTTTCTACCTTTTTTTTTAAGGAACTCAAAGCGCTTTGACACTATTTCCCCTTTCACACATTCACACACACATTCACACACTGATGGCGGGAGCTGCCATGCAAGGCGCTAACCAGGACCCATCAGGAGCAAGGGTGAAGGGTGTTGCTCAAGGACACAACGGACGTGACTAGGATGGTAGAAGGTGGGGATTGAACCAGGAACCCTCAAGTTCTCCCAACTGCGCCACGCCGTCCCCGTAGTAGAGACACACACACACACACTGCCCTTACCCCCCTCTGTCTGCTCCTTACTCTCCTCTTGTGAGCTGCTCCTTTGCCGATATGTACAGTAAGTGGATATTACTTTAAATGTTTTATTGTAACAATATGGTTGTTAAAGTTAAGAACTTTTGTGATTTCTGATCGTTTGTAAGGGCACCAAAGCAACTTCTGTGTGTGTGCGTATAGAGCAGCGCCTACAGTTGAGCTTGTCATTTTTGTTGTTTTAGCTTGTTAATAGAGAGATATTTTGTTTGATATACAGTACTGTAGATGACTTTATATTGTACAAATAGGGCAGCACGGTGGGACAGGGGTTAGTGCATGTGCCTCACTATACGAAGGTCCTGGTGGCCATGGATGAAGTGCTGGCTGGACCCGGGGTGGACCGCTCGCCTGTGCATCGGTTGGGGACATCGCTGCGCTGCTGACCCGTCTCCGCTCGGGATGGTCTCCTGCTGGCCCCACTACGGACTGGACTCTCACTATTATGCTAGATCCACTATGGACTGGACTCTCACTATTATGTTAGATCCACTATGGACTGGACTCTCACTATTATGTTAGATCCACTATGGACTGGATTCTCACTATTATGTTAGATCCACTATGGACTGGACTCTCACTATTATGTTAGATCCACTATGGACTAGGGCTGCAACAACTAATCGATTAAATCGATTACCAAAATAGTTGGCGATTAATTTAGTCATCGATTCGTTGGAACTATGCTATGCGCACGCGCGGAGGCTTTTTTTTTGTTTTTGTTTTTTTTGTTTTGTTTTATAAACCTTTATTTATAAACTGCAACATTTACAAATGGCTGAGAAACAATAATCAAAATAAGTACAAAAACAGTACAAAACAGCGCCAGGGCGGCGGTGAGGCTACGTCTCATGAGGTGGCGTAAGCTAGCCAATGATGTGTCATGTACAGCTCACGTGACGACGGCGTCTCCTTTGCTGGAAAAATTCGAAAAATGGCGCAGGAAAACACTACAGATAGTTTAGCGGAGAAACATCCTGAGGTTATTGCTTCAATGGAGAAAAGTGTACGACCTAAGTCGTCGAAAGTGTGGGAACACTTTACTTTAAAGACTTCAAAGAAGACCGTTTCCTGCAAAATGGCACGGAAGTACAACATTGCTTCAGGAGCACCTGAAGAAGAAACATGTTGGATCCATGGATGAAGGGAACTCACAGTACGTAACTTTTTAAGTCCATAGTGGCAACAGGCATTCATAAGTTCAGCTTTTTTGTGAGTAACGTTAGTTATGCCTTTGTTGCAACGCGGGGCTGATAATGTGTCTCCGGCACATTTGACTCCATTTTGAGAGAGAAAACGCACGGTTACCAATTTTGAAATAAACGTAACGGACAGAAATATCTCAGGTTGGTTTCATAATGGATCAATGTAGCCGGGCCGATAAAGCTATATAAATATATTTAGATTTGAGTGACGCTTTAGTATAACTAAACGTTATGAAGGTGCTGGAATATTTCATGCTATTATTCAGAGGCAGCCTAAAATGAATCCTTTATTATTCACAACAGAAACGTGTACAATATCTGATTCAGTTCTGATGAGTTACATTTCTGTGTTATTATTGGTGTATGCTGCACCCCCAATGTCCACAACATGGTGCCAGTATGCTGTTTTTTTTTCCAATAAAATACTGGAAAGGATAAAAATGTAGTTTGTCTCTTTTATCCGATTATTAATCGAAGTAATAATCGACAGATTAATCGATTATCAAATTAATCGTTAGTTGCAGCCCTACTATGGACTGGACTCTCACTATTATGTTAGATCCACTACGGACTGGACTCTCACTATTATGTTAGATCCACTATGGACTGGACTCTCACTATTATGTTAGATCCACTACGGACTGGACTCTCACTATTATGTTAGATCCACTACGGACTGGACTCTCACTATTATATTAGATCCACTATGGACTAGACTCTCACTATTATGTTAGATCCACTATGGACTGGACTCTCACTATTATGTTAGATCCACTATGGACTGGACTCTCACTATTATGTTAGATCCACTATGGACTGGACTCTCACAATATTATGCTAGACCCACTCGACGTCCATTGCATCCGGTCTCCCCTGGGGGGGGGGGGGGGGGTCACCCACATCTGCGGTCCTCTCCAAGGTTTCTCATAGTCATTCACATTGACATCCCACTGGGTTGTGAGTTTTTCCTTGCCCTTATGTGGGCTCTGAACCGAGGATGTCGTTGTGGCTTGTGCAGCCCTTTGAGACACTTGTGATTTAGGCCTATATAAGTAAACATTGATTGATGGGTTTGTAAACTAAAACTGTCCTCCCTGGTTTAGTTCTAGTTAGTAGGAGAATAACTTTAGCAGGACGTTGTGGGCCAATGATTAAAAAGACGACGTCTTGCTTGATATTGTGTGACAACATGCTTACCTGCTCAGTGACACTCATCCTGCGGTTTGGATCGATGTCTCTGCCCTCCAGCTTGGCTTTCACTCTCTTCCACACACTGACAGCATACGAGTTTCTCTCCTGGACCGCTGCAATACAACAAGAAGCGGGTCTTGTTTTTGCAATGTAGTACAGTAACAAATACAGAAAAACAGGTAAGGTCACAGACAGTGTTGACTAGCGGGGGATCGATTCCCGCTCAGTGTAAGATTGAATTTGAGAGTAATGTTTCTGTCTATTTGTGCTCTGTACTGACTGGCGACCAGTCCTGTGGGTAGTCTGCACTTCACCCAAAAGTCCAAAAGAAGGATGAAAAACAGCTCGGAAGTCTATCATGAAAGAAGAAAATATATTTGGTCCTATGCCAAAGCTTTAAAAATGGTAGTTTACTTTCTGTTGCACCTCCCGCTCTTTTTTCTTTTATTTTGATAAGACGAATCTGCAAAAACACACAAGTCTGAGTAACGTATTTTTCGGATTATAAATCGCCCCGGAGTATAAGTCGCACCGGCCGAAAATGCATAATAAAGAAGGAAAAAAACATATATAAGTCGCACTGGCGTATAAGTCGCATTTTTTGGGGAAATGTATTTGATAAAAGCCAACACCAAGAATAGACATTTGAAAGGCAATTTAAAATAAATAAAGAATAGTGAACAACAGGCTGAATAAGTGTACGTTATATGAGGCATAAATAACCAACTGAGAACGTGCCTGGTATGTTAACGTAACATATTATGGTAAGAGTCATTCAAATAACTATAACATATAGAACATGCTATACGTTTACCAAACAATCTGTCACTCCTAATCGCTAAATCCCATGAAATCTTATACGTCTAGTCTCTTACGTGAATGAGCTAAATAATATTATTTGATATTTTACGGTAATGTGTTAATAATTTCACACAAGTCGCTCCTGAGTATAAGTCGTACCCCCGGCCAAACTATGAAAAAAACTGCGATTTATAGTCCAAAAAATACGGTATACAGAATTGTTTTGGCGGTGAGAAATCCAACTCCGTTACAAAAGAACGTAACCAGCTAAAAAGAGGAAATAAGTCAGGAAAGACAGTATCAATACAGTCTGACTGCTGGCCACAGATGGATGACACACGTCTTTGAGCCGCACGTCTATGGAGACTGGGGCCAAAGTGTCTGAACATTTTGTGGTTTTACAAGGCACAGATATAAAATAAAGGATGCCTGCTTGCCAAGTAGGAACCTGTATTTATTTGTTCTCTTAGTAGGCTACAACAGTTGTCACAGTATCTCGTCTCATCCAAACATCTATGCCGTGCGCACTAATCCAAAAAACGGAAATGACGCATGTCAGTAGCCAAAGGAGTCTTGTAGAAATATTACTAATATTATTTAAAAATAAATAAATAATGCATTTAGAATATATAATATACGATACATAAACAATATAATATTAATATACAATATTTCCATCCATCCATCCATCTTCAACCGCTTATCCGGAATCGGGTCGTGGGGACAGCAGCTCCAGCAGAGACCCCAAGACTTCCCTCTCCAGAGCAACATTTGCGACTTCCTCCTGGGGAATCCCGAAGCGTTCCCAGGCCAGAGAGGAGATGTAATCCACCCATCTGGTCCTTGGCCTGCCGCGGGGCCTCCTCCCAGTGGGACGTGCAACAAGGACCTCCCTAGGGAGACGCTCATGAGGCATCCGCACAAGACGCCCGAACCACCTAAGCTGGCTCCTTTCCAAGCGAAGGAGCAGCGGCTCTACTCCGAGTCTCTCTCGGGTGACTGCACTTCTCACCCTATCTCTAAGGGAGATGCCAGCCACCCTTCTGAGGAAACTCATTTCGGCCGCTTGTATCCGCGATCTTATTCTTTCGGTCATTACCCACACTTCATGACCATAGGTGAGAGTAGGAATGTAGATAGCTCGGTAGACCGAGAGCTTTGCCTTCTGGCTCAGCTCTCGTTTCGTCACAAGAGTGCGGCAGAGAGACTGCAATACTGCCCCAGCTGCTCCGATTCTCCGGCTGATTTCCTTCTCCATCTTTCCCTCACTCGTGAACAAGACCCCGAGATACTTAAACTCCTCCACCTGGAACAGGGTCTTGTGCCCTACCCGGACTGTACAAACCATCGGTTTCCTGCTGAGAACCATGGCCTCAGATTTGGAGATGCTGATCCTCATTTCAGCCGCTGAACACTCGGCTGCGAACCGATCCAGTGAGAGCTGAAGGTCACGAACCGAAGGTGCCATCAGGACCACATCATCTGCAAACAGCAGTGACGCAACCTTTAGCCCCCCGAGACGTATACCCTCTCCGCCATTGCCACGACTCCGCCTAGAAATCCTGTCCATGAAAATCACAAACAGGATAGGTGACAGAGCGCAGCCCTGGCGGAGACCAACCCCCACTGGAAACGGATCCGACTTACATCCAAGCACTCGGACACAACTCTCGCTTTGGTTGTACAGAGATTGGATGGCCCTCAACAGGGTTCCCCTCACTCCGTACTCCCTCAGCACCTCCCACAAGATCTCTCGGGGGACGCGGTCATACGCCTTCTCCAAATCCACAAAACACATGTAGACTGGATAGGCATACTCCCAGGCCTTCTCCAGGATTCCCGCAAGCGTAAAGAGTTGGTCAGTTGTTCCACGACCAGGACTGAATCCACATTGCTCCTCTTGAATCTGAGGTTCGACTATATACAATATTTATATTTGCATAAATGATCTATAACCAAAGACATGCACCTGGGGATAGGTTGATTGGCAACACTAATTGGCCCTAGTGTGTGAATGTGAGTGTGAATGTTGTCTGTCTATCTGTGTTGGCCCTGCGATGAGGTGGCGACTTGTCCAGGGTGTACCCCGCCTTCCACCCGATTGTAGCTGAGATAGGCTCCAGCGTCCCCGAAGCGAATAAGCGGTATAAAATGGATGGATGGATGGATCTATAATCGAATTGTAGCTCCTGCACTGTAATCGAATCGTCAAGTGCTCAAAGATTCCCACCTCTACCTCTCTATCTCAAAGAAAAGCACCTGATTGGATCTCACTCCCGGCCCTGCGTTCATACATGCACTGTTAATGAGCTGTGACTGGATATATCGCGAACTTTGGTGATTGGATTTCACTTTGGTCAACATTTTACATCTCATTTTTATTTGTTGACTAATCCGTCAGTTGATTTCCTTATTGTCTAAGTCAAGTTGCATTGGTTTTGATGAGTTGTCTTATTTTGGTCAGGGAAAAATAGGTCGTTGGAGATAACTAAGATGAAAAATGTTAGTCAACAAAACTAACACTGCTTAGTAAGGTAGGTAGGTAGGTAGGTAGGTAGGTAGGTCTTTATTGTCATTGCACAAGTACAACAAAACTTTGTTTTCAGCACAGAAGTACAGAAGTGCACCAATTAAACAGTCAATGACTGACTATACCTCCCCCGGCATCAATAAAGTAGTCTAATTCTGATGTTAAAGTTAAAGTACCAATGATAGTGCTAGGTGTGGTGAAATTTGTCCTCTGCATTTGACTCATCCCCTTGTTAACCCCCTAGAAGGTGAGGGGAGCAGTGGGCAGCAGCGGTGGCCGCTCCCGGGAATCATTTTTGGTGATTTAACCCCCAATTCCAACCCTTGATGCTGAGTACAAAGCAGGGAGGTATGGGTCCCATTTTTATAGTCTTTGGTGATTAAACTCACAACCTACCGATCTCAGGGCGGACACTCTAACCATGTTGTTACTAGTAACTGGTACCTTTTCCGGTTTTGGGGTCTCGTACAGCCCTCTTCGGACTGGGGTTGAGGCCTTTGCTGTTCATCAGTGTGCTGGGCGGGGTGTCCGTGGGGGTTCCCAGGTTACGTGGCAAGGCCTTCCGTGCATTCTGGGACATGGACTCTGGCTGAGTCTTCACGCCACTGCATCTAACAGCTTGAGTCAATGCACAGGAGACACATTTATTGAAATATTGAATTAAACTTAGGTCTACTGTCTGCATGGTACAGTAGCAGATGTATGCCTGGTGTCACATCACAAAATAAAACCAATTAAAGGCCTACTGAAATGAAATTGTTTTATTTAAACGGGGATAGCAGATCCATTCTATGTGTCATACTTGATCATTTCGCGATATTGCCATATTTTTGCTGAAAGGATTTAGTAGAGAACATCGACGATAAAGTTGCAACTTTTGGTCACTGATAAAAAAAGCCTTGCCTGTACCGGAAGTAGCGTGACGTCACAGGTTGAAAGGCTCCTCACATTTCCCCATTGTTTTCAATGCAGCTAGAGCGATTCGGACCGAGAAAGCGACGATTACCCCATTAATTTGAGCGAGGATGAAAGATTCGTGGATGAGGAACGTTAGAGTGAAGGACTAGAATGCAGTGCAAGACATATCTTTTTTCGCTCTGACCGTAACTTAGGTACAAGCTGGCTCATTGGATTCCACACTCTCTCCTTTTTCTATTGTGGATCACGAATTTGTATTTTAAACCACCTCGGATACTATATCCTCTTGAAAATGAGAGTCGAGAACGTGAAATGGACATTCACAGTGACTTTTATCTCCACGACAATACATCGGCGAAACACTTTAGCTACGGAGCTAACGTGATAGCATCGTGCTTAACTGCATATAGAAACAAAAGAAATAAACCCCTGACTGGAAGGATAGATAGAAAATCAACAATACTATTAAACCATGGACCTGTAACTACACGGTTAATGCTTTCCAGCCTGGCGAAGATTAACAATGCTGTTGCTAACGACGCCATTGAAGCTAACTTAGCAACCGGACCTCACAGAGCTATACTAAAAACATTAGCTATCCACCTACGCCAGCCAGCCCTCATCTGCTCATCAACACCCGTGCTCACCTGCGTTCCAGCGATCGACGGTGCGACGAAGGACTTCACCCGATCACAAATGCGGTCGGTGGCCCGGAGACGGAGGAAGTTAAGGTGAGTTCGGCGGCTAGCGCGTCTGCTATCCATCTCTCAGTCCTCCTGGTTGTGTTGCTGTAGTCCGCCACTAATACACCGATCCCACCTACAACTTTCTTCTTTGCAGTTTTCATTGTTCATTAAACAAATTGCAAAAGATTCACCAACACAGATGTCCAGAATACTGTGGAATTTTGAGATGAAAACAGAGTTTTTTGTATAGGATTCAATGTGTCCGCATACTTCCCGTTTCAACGATTGACGTCACGCGCAAACGTCATCATACATAGACATTTTCAACCGGAAGTTTAGCGGGAAATTTAAAATTGCACTTTATAAGTTAACCCGGCCGTATTGGCATGTGTTGCAATGTTAAGATTTCATCATTGATATATAAACTATAAGACTGCGTGGTCGGTAGTAGTGGCTTTCAGTAGGCCTTTAAAGGTTTGATTTGATCAATTTTACCTGCTGCAAAGCTCGTCTGTGCGACTGTTATGGGGCTTGCACAGTCATTCTCTCTTTCGGTCACCAGTGGGGATGCGAAGCCCACCAGGCCATTATACACACTGTCGTGAAGCAAGCGCAGGGCATAAATGTGAGATTCACACCAATAAAGTCAAAAACGTAGTTGTGCATATGAAAGTGAAAGTACCTCTGGCTCTGGGACTGGAGCTCTTTCACAGTGGTGGGGATCTCTTCCAGCAATTCCAACTGCTCCTGATTGCGCGGCTGACCACTAGCCTGAATGACTGTGAACAAAACAACCTGGATGTTGTCCTGCCACGCCTTATACTCCATCAGGAAGTAACGCACGCTGCCCTCGTAGGCCACTTCTTCGCCGTCGGCCAGTGCTGCCTCCTCGTCCTGTTTACAAGAAAGATAGTTATATCAAAATAGGTAAATTAATAATAAATAAATAAATAAAAAAAACTCTACCTTAGCCATGGCTTTGAGCAAGTGTTTGACGTCAGCAAGTTGGCGGTTGTGGGCTGACAAAATGGTCTTAATGGAGTCAACGAGGAGTTGTATGTTTTCAGCACTGGACTCCAGTTGCTGCTCTCGCTCCTCCTGCGTCCTTTGCTCCGTACTCAGCTCCTCCTCAAGCTGTCTCTGAGCATAGCTCAGCCAATCGGGGCTGCCGATAGGGAAGTCCAGCACTGGACTCTGTAGCGACCACACAAAGACAATTAAAACAGGCCAGACGATATTATGCAGAACTAATGGAAAATGCAGCAGATACAATCCACTTTTTTAATATTACAATGAGGAGTTTAGGTAAGAAATGTTAACAGGACTGTTATATGAACCCTCACGTTCCCCTTATCCATCCATCTCACTGTCCCCTTATTTAAACTGTCCACCATGGGTGCCCGAGCTTTCAGCCGCTCTGCCCCACATCTTTGGAACTCTTTACCATCAGACCTTCGTAACTTACACTCAATATCCCTCTTCAAATCAAGACTGAAAACACACCTATTCCTGACTGCTTATTCATTGTAATCATCTTATCTTCTCTCTCTTTCTTGTTGTTGTTGTTGTTGTTTTTATCCAATTTGATTTTATTGTTTTGATTTTGTACGGTGTCCTTGAGTGCCCAGAAAGGCGCCTTATAAGTCAAATGTATTATTATTATTATTATTAGAGACCAGAGCCTGTAAATTGATATTACTAAAAACAATGTACTGTCCGTTTTTGTAACATGTATGCTCAGTGTAATTGCTTTGTCTCATGGAGTTGCAGTACTCTCTCTCGCTAGATTAAAAGGTGTCCAAACGCCACTGCCCGCCTGCGTCTTCATGACCCGCAAGTCGGCATTTGTTCAATGAACAGAACAATTTGACCAGGAGCATATATTTAAATATCCAATAATGTGATTGCTACCATTTTATCACCATCTGGTGGCCGACGAAAGTAACTCTGCCATTAAATGAAGTTTCAAATAAATGAAGTACAGTACTTAAATGACACGGTCCAAACAACCTTCCCTAGTCATGGTACCAAAAAAAGTAAAAAAAATCAACAAACATGGTCACACATAACAACCTGCTCATTGAACTTTGTGGGTATTATAAAAACGGTCTAATCAACAAAGAAATCAAAATGACACCCATTTAAATCCATTACAAGGGATGATGGGAACCATGCAAAACACTCTTCACACTTATCCATGTTTGCCGCATTTTAGCTGCTTGATATTTCTGATTGATTTAAAAAACCTCAAGGAGGTTGTCACGGAAGTAAACAAGGTAGGAGTTGAATTTTCATGCTCTTAATATCCAATTATAATAATGTGTAATTGTATATATATATACTGTATATATATATACATACACCCCATTTTTTTAAGTCCAATACGGCCCCCCCAGTCTAAAAGTTTGGACACCTCTGCTCTAGACCAATGATTCTTAAACTGTGGTGCGAAAAGCACTAGTGGTACGCGGGCTCCATCTAGTTATATGCCATTCATTATTTAGGTACCGCGTTTTATTTACCTATATTCAAACACAGTGTTACTGTTCAAACTGTGTGTAATTTTACAGTGGCCAAAATTATTAAATCCATCCATCCATCCATCCATCCATCTTCTTCCGCTTGTCCGAAGTCGGGTCGCGGGGGCAGCAGCCTAAGCAGGGAAACCCAGACTTCCCTCTCCCCAGCCACTTCGTCCAGCTCTTCCCAGGGGATCCCGAGGCGTTCCCAGGCCAGCCGGGAGACATAGTCTTCCCAACATGTCCTGGGTCTTCCCCGTGGCCTCCTACCGGTCGGACGTGCCCTAAACACCTCCCTAGGGAGGCGTTCGGGTGGCATCCTGACCAGATGCCCGAACCACCTCAACTGGCTCCTCTCGATGTGGAGGAGCAGCAGCTTTACTTTGAGCTCCTCCCGGATGGCAGAGCTTCTCACCCTATCTCTAAGGGAGAGCCCCGCCACCCGGCGGAGGAAACTCATTTCGGCCGCTTGTACCCGTGATCTTGTCCTTTCGGTCATAACCCAAAGCTCATGACCATAGGTGAGGATGGGAACGTAGATCGACCGGTAAATTGCGAGCTTTGCCTTCCGGCTCAGCTCCTTCTTCACCACAACGGATTGATACAGCGTCCGCATTACTGAAGACGCCGCACCGATCCGCCTGTCGATCTCACGATCCACTCTTCCCTCACTCGTGAACAAGACTCCAAGGTACTTGAACTCCTCCACTTGAGGCATGGTCTCCTCCGCAACCCGGAGATGGCACTCCACCCTTTTCCGGGCGAGAACCATGGACTCGGACTTGGAGGTGCTGATTCTCATCCCAGTCGCTTCATACTCAGCTGCGAACCGATCCATTATTAAATATATTATTAAATATACTTGATAAATAAAACTTGTGTTTTTAATGACTACTTAGGCTTATTAAGCTACTGTACTTAATGTTGGTCATTATGGTGCTTCCTGTAGAGCCAAGTATACTTGGTGAAAAAAGTTTGAGAACCAAAGTTCTTGACCTCAGGTGTCAAACTAACGTGGCCCGCCACGCAATTTGAGGTAGCCCTCCTTGCCATTTGATGTGGCCCGCCACGTCATTTTAACCGCAGCGCCATTTATGAGGCCCGCTGCATCATTTAAAAAATATAACATTCTAATCAAAAAGAGTTGCCTATGCAAATTGTGTTACAAGCAGTGTTATGAAAATTACTTTAAAAAAGTAATTACAGTGACTCGTTACATTCCCAAAAAAGTAATTGACTTACTAACGGAATTGTCATTTAATAGATGTAATTAATTACTAGGGATACAGTAAAAATGCTTAACTTTTTTTTATTTTTACTTTCACATTTGTGGCGTACGCAGTTGGGAGATGTTTCATGAGAGAAGAGTGCGTGCCTTTGAAAGGCTATGCTTGCTGCCATATGAGGCTGCACTCATTGGCTGTTCAGTGTTTCCCATAAACTGCCAAGATACCTGTGGCGGTGGGGGCGTGGTCACCATGACATCATCGAGTAATTTGGATAATTTACTACAATGATATGATTTTCTCTAAAAAGGCTCAAAAAATGTATACTTACTAATTAATAATAACAGTTTTGTTTTAAACGTCCATCCATCCATTTTACAGTATAATTACAACACTATGTACATATTTATATACAGATTTGAACAATAAGTTATTCACTGAAATATATTTTTTAATTGTGGTTCTTAAAAAAAATATATCTTATAAAATATAAAAGCTAAAATGTCTCTTAAAGCTCTACCCCTTTAATTAGTGCATACCAAATAATTTAACTTTAGCCTACTTCTACAACCATATTATTTACCAGCAACATAAAGTGAAACAGAGGCAGAGGTGTCCTGCCACAGTCAGTAACAAATAAACAGAAAACAGTTGTGGTCAAAGGCAACAAGAGAAGTATCCTACACTTCTCTTTTGTAAAGTAAATCCGAACAGCCTATATGGGCATCTACATCAACTATAGGATTTGCCTGAGAAGCTGGACAGGACCAAAAAAAAAAAAATACAAAAAAAATAAAAGTTTTAAATTTTTTTTATTTGTGGCGGACATAATTCTTTCGTGGCGGGCCGCCACAAATAAATGAATGTGTGGGGAACTGCTGTTTTAGCTCAGCAATGGTAGTCTGCGGACTAGAAGGAGATTGTTGACAGGTGCTGGAGGAAGGTTTTTACTGATAGTTAATGAAGCGATTGAATGTGCGTCAATGGCTGTGTCCTTCCTTGTCGACAAACAGGGCACTGTAGGTTTGTGATTGGTGAGGATTGTCACTTTATTTAATGTTCATTATTACCCAATAGTGTGTGTGCGATGGCTGCTGATTGCACCAGTTAGGAACTACTTTCTGAAGCGAACTTGCTGAGATTCTAAGCTGTCTTGTCCGCATCAAAAATTGCTTGAGACTGATTTTCATGGACGATTATGTCGACTAATCATGACAATCTAGTAGGGAGGCGGCATGTATGTGTAAATCATTTGGCAAAAAATCCTAGGTCAGTCAGGAATGTGGCAAAATAAAAGCTTTGGCGGGCACAATTGCATTATATAAAATCACAATTTGAATTAGAAACAATGGATCGTTCAGCCTGTAACCAAATACGAAGCGGAAGTACTTGGACAAAAGGGGTACTAGTAGGGGTATAACGGTACACAAAAATTTCCTCGGTTTAGAGGTCACGGTTCGGTTCATTTTCGGTACAGTAAGAAAACAACAAAATATACATTTTTG
This sequence comes from Entelurus aequoreus, assembly GCF_033978785.1. Classification (NCBI taxonomy): domain Eukaryota; kingdom Metazoa; phylum Chordata; class Actinopteri; order Syngnathiformes; family Syngnathidae; genus Entelurus; species Entelurus aequoreus. Next base: position 32,991,422 of record NC_084755.1, read on the forward strand.
GGTTATTTATTTACCAAATTTGCAAAATCTTCCACCAAAAATATTTTTCTTAGTGGAATATTTGATGTGAAGTAATGGGAACGTTGGATAGGTCAATAATTCATAATAACATTGATTTTGATTCAATATTATATTTTGAGCAATGACAGTTTGAAAGAAAAAAAACAGCTTTGTTTTATTAGTCAACATTGCAACTTTTTCTAAATTACATTTAACCTTTAAGCTTTTTTATTTCACTTTTGTTATGTTTTTGTTTATTTTAATAGTATTTTTAGAATGTGCCGTGGGCCTTTAAAACATTAGCTGTGGGCCGCAAATGGCCTCCGGGGCACACTTTTGACACCCCTGCTATAGATAATAAAAAATTAAATCTGATAAATCTATGGATAAAAAGCAGAGCCTGGCGACACATGCGCGTTTATCATAACTCTCTCTCTCTCTGTCTCTGCCCCTCCCTCACCAATGCTGCTGCGCGCACAATTTGTTTTGTTTTTAACCCCCTCTTAACCCTGAACGTACATTGAAAATAAACGCAACCCTAACTCAAAATGCCAGACATTTGAGGCATTTAAGAAACTCCGCCCAGACAGCTCCGCAAAAGAGGACATGTCCGGTGAAAAGAGGACGTATGGTCAGTCTATCGTAGCCCGTTGGCTGCTAGCATGCCGTGTGTTGTGCCTCGGTGTGCATTGTTAACACAACGTGCGTTACGCTACTTAATATGTCCGTGTGGAAACTTGTTCGGTACACCTCCGTAGCGAAACGGTTCAATACAAATACACATACCGTTACACCCCTAGGTATTAGTGCATTTGCTAATCAAACAATGACATCCCAAAATTGTACATCTCTAAAAACGTCATGGCAAAGCACACCAGAGGCACGTTTATTTATAAGGGACTGAAATTTCCACTTTATTTTAGCCAGTATTGATACACAGAAAACGTATGAATTTAGTAAAAGTTCAATATAGACCATAAAGTGTGATTGCTGTCCGTTGACTATCCAGTGTGAGACATGAAAACTCACCAGTCTGTGCAAAAGTTCCAGCTCCAACTGAGACACAGTGCTACTAAACTGTGCAGCGAAAGAGCACGTCTGCTGGCAGCGTTTCAACAGCTCAAACAATGCTGAGTCCATGCTAAGAGCCTCAGGTGATCGAGTGCGAAGGCCTTCGAAGTTCAGGATGGTGGAACACAAGAAGGTGACCTGAACGACAAGACATCTTTAGAATTAATTTCATCTTCAGGCTTTGTGAACAGGCCCTTGGTGTCAGTTTTTTAATTACCTGACTTGCACGCTGGTTTTCTCTGGCCACCATGGCTCGCCTCTCCCTGATAGTCATCTCAAAGTCCTGCAGAACAGGGGCCAGGGTTGGATTTGCCCCGCCTGCCCACTTAAGACGCTGCTCGATGCTCGCCTCCAGTGAGGCTAGCTTCTCCTGGAGAGACCAGTCATATACAGGAAATCAACTGTTGCTCAACATATTTAATTAACCTTTTGTACAAGCTTAAGATTGACTATACACACTTGCTCTAAGGATCCAAAAGGGTCATAGGTCAGCAATAAATGTTTTTTTATTTTACTTTCAACACTTGCAATCTTTTAACATCTTCAGATTTATCAAATCATATAAGTTTTCATCATTTTTGATTGCTTAATGGTCTTTTTGTAAATAACTTTTTAAGGGAAAATGCAATACATGCGATATTTCTAAAAATAAGTGGAATATTTGAAGTCAGGTAATTCATGACAACATTGATTTTGATACAGTAGACAAAACAGATAATTTTACAGTGCCGACTGAGCTAGAATGGGAAAGCAGGCAATTTATCGCGTTCACACAAGTCTTTTATATACAGTATCTGACATGTTATAAATAACTGGCAGTTTAACTAATTTATGCTCATCAAGGCTCTGAGAATTTCTAGTGGTTGAGGGCCACAAATAAACCAAATAGTTTCTTGTAATTGTCAAAATCTGTATATATATATATATATATATATATATATATATATATATATATATATATATATATATATATATATATATATATATATATATATATATATATATATATACGCACACATGTGTTTGCATGCAGTCCGCTTTTGTTAAAAAAACTTTTTTTTAAGAAGCAAACTACGTACCTGACAACATTTCAGACCACTAACCTTAAAACCAGAAAGCATTTATCGGCCGATAATATCGGCCTGCCGATATTATCGACCGATAAATGCTTTCAAAAATGTTTTTATTTATTTATTTATTTTATTAAATCAACATAAAAAACACAAGATACACTTGCAATTAGTGCACCAACCCAAAATACCTCCCTCCCTCATTTACACTCATTCACACAAAATGGTTGTTTCTTTCTGTTATTAATATTCGGGTTCCTACATTATATATCAATATATATCAATACAGTCTGCAAGGGATACAGTCCGTAAGCACACATGATTGTGCATGCTGCTGGTCCACTAATAGTACTAACCTTTAACAGTTAATTTTACTAATTTTCATTAATTACTAGTTTCTATGTAACTGTTTTTATATTGTTTTACTTTTTTTATTTTATTATTTTTTTTAAAAACGACCTTATCTTCACCACACCTGGTTGTCCAAATTAGGCATAATAATGTGTTAATTCCACGACTGTATATATCAGTATTGGTTGATATCGGTATCGGTAATTAAGAGTTGGACAATATCGGGATATCGGCAAAAAAGCCATTATCGGACATCCCTACTTAAAACTGAACAATCATATCACAAAGAACACATGTAATGCCCGTTTTAGGCCCGAGGGTTGCACAAGTGTAATCACTTAACAAAAAGTATCAAATTATCAGTAAGATGGATGTTTTAATATAAATATAGAACCATAAATTCTGAGCGCATGCAGGCAGAAAGAGCAAATGATCATAAGTGTGGTGTTTTAGCAGTATGTTATATGTAATGGAGGAAGATGTACAGTATGTCAAATGACAAACCTGAATCGCCACAATGGCTCCCTCATCCTGACTCAATTTGTACAGCTTCTTCTTCATGTTGCTGAGAATGACAGCGCGAGGAGGAATGTTGACACTCAGAGCCTGATTATTGGGACCAAGGACATCTTCATGCTGCCACTGGAGGAGACACACATTGACACTGTTTTAAAACAAGCAAAAACTAACAATACGACCAAACCGAAATTGGCCCATTTGTGGTTTGCATTTGCTTCGAGGCATATTTGCATGTTCTGTTAGTACTTAAATAGAAAGTGGTTCGATTGCGCTACCTGGACGGGGAAGAGTGCTGCAGTTATGAATACAAGGCTCTGACAATACTGGTTGCTTACTGGTAATGTTTTTTTTAATGTGGAAAACAAAATGTGTTTTGAAACCGTGAAAGGCAAACTCAAGGCTGGGAGGCCCGCTACTTTGTTTTACATGGCCCTATGTGTGTTTTTTGTTTTGTTTTTGTTTATTATAATTCTGACCTTTTTTTTTTTTTAAACTTTATGGAACAGGTTTTTTTTTTTTTTAACTTAATATAATTTGATACAAGCTTTTCCAATCTTTTTTGAAACCCTTTATGAAATCACAGCAAATCACAGCCTTTTTAGGTCTTTTGTATGGTTCTCGCTTGTCATTATAGCAGGAATCTACACTAATGCCTATTAGTTAGAGATGTCCGATAATATCGGCCTGCCGATATTATCGGCCGATAAATGCTTTAAAATGTAATATCGGAAATTATTGGTATCGGTATTAACCTCCCGATTTTCCCGGGAGACTCCCGAATTTCAGTTCCCCTCCCGAAAATCTCCCGGGGCAACCACTCTACCGATTTCCACCCGGACAACATTATCGGGGGTGTGCCTTTAGCGTCCTCTACAACCTGTCACCACGTCTGCTTTTCCTCCATACAAACAGCGTGCCGGCCCAGTCACATAATATATGCGGCTTTTACACACACACAAGTGAATGCAAGGCATACTTGATCAACAGCCATACAGGTCACACTGAGGGTGGACCGTATAAACAACTTTAACACTGTTACAAATATGCGCCACACTGTGAACCCACACCAAACAATAATGAGAAACACTTTTTGGGAGAACATCCGCACCGTAACACAACATAAACACAACAGAACAAATACCCAGAACCCCTTACAGCACTAACTCTTCCGGGACGCTACAATATAAACCCCCCGCTCCCACCAAACTCCCCCCCCACCTCAACCCCACCGCCCCCATCTCCCGAATTCGGAGGTCTCAAGGTTGGCAAGTATGCTCTAGTATACTCTGGACTGAAGCCGTTCTGGTAGCTGTTGTTTTGAGGCATGTTTAAAAAAAATAAAAAATAATGCACTTTGTGAAAGTCAAAGTATAGTATTTCCCATGGTTGTAGTGGGTATCAGGATTACCTCAGGGAGAGCATGTCCCAAATTCCAAACTGCTGTTTTGAGGCATGTTAAAAAAAATAATGCACTCTGTGACTTCAATAATAAATATGGCAGTGCCATGTTGGCACTTTTTTCCATAACTGGAGTTGAAGATGTTCTCTTATTTTGAAAAACCTTGTTTTTGATTGATTGATTGATTGAGACTTTTATTAGTAGATTGCACAGTACATATTCCGTACAATTGACCACTAAATGGCAACACCCCAATAAGTTTTTCAACTTGTTTAAGTCGGGGTCCACGTTAATCAATTCATGGTAAAGTTACATTGTTTAATGCATCCAGCGGGGCATCACAACAAAATTAGGCATAATAATGTGTTAATTCCACGACTGTTTATATTGGTATTGGTTGATATCAGGAATCGGTAATTAAGAGTTGGACAATATCGGGATATCCGATATCTGCAAAAAAGCCATTATCGAACATCTCTACTATTAGTGGTAAATAATTTTAGATGACGGCAGCAACTATGAGCCTGTATCGTCATTCTTTAAAACATGAACTTAAAACTCAATGCTGAAACAGTTTTTTCACGGGACATGAACATTTTCTCAGCCACTAGCGAGTACCTGAAACATGGCCATGTGCAGCTGAAGCCTCTGCAAGCTGGCCTTGGCGGCATCCAGGTTGCCATCTAACCTTCGCAGCAGGTCCAACTTCTTCCAGGCTGTGTCGTAAGAGGCGGCCAGCACTGTGGCTCTGTTCAGCAGCAGTTGGGAGACCCGGCCCGATGCCAGACTCTGCTCAGCTCCTTTCTTACAAAGCTCATCCAGAGAGACCTACCAAAACATAAAGGAGTGGTTAGGAGTACTGCTTGCCATGATCCTTTTGTTTACACCGACCAGGTGCGTCAAAATCAGTACTAATTCGACATACATATAAACAACTTCAATGTGACAAAATAATGCAAAGTACATTCAAAAATAATATGTACTGATGCATAGGATTTCATTTAAGTCAACTACCTGTTTACAAACTCATCAAATCCTGGTCCACTATGTTATTTTTATTACAAGAATGTCCCATTTTGTTGACATAAAATTAGAAACCCAAATGGGATATTTTTTATTATAGTCATTTTAATTTATTTTTTGTGGTCTTGTTAAATAGGTGTGTAAAAAATGTATTTTCAAATTAATCGTGATTCTTACTTGTAACAATTCTTAATAGTAAAAAAAATATATACCGTATTTTTCGGACTATAAGTCGCTCCGGAGTATAAGTTGCACCGGCCGAAAATGCATAATAAAGAAGGCAAAAAACATATATAAGTCGCACTGGAGTATAAGTCGCATTTTTGGGGGAAATTTATTTGATAAAAGCCAACACCAAGAATAGACATTTGAAAGGCAATTTAAAATAAATAAAAATTGGTGAACAACAGGCTGAATAAGTGTACGTTATATGAGGCATAAATAACCAACTGAGAACGTGCCTGGTATGTTAACGTAACATATTATGGTAAGAGTCATTCAAATAACTATAACATATAGAACATGCTATACGTTTACCAAACAATCTGTCACTCCTAATCGCTAAATCCTATGAAATCTTATACGTCTAGTCTCTTACGTGAATGAGCTAAATAATATTATTTGATATTTTAAGGTAATGTGTTAATAATTTCACACATAAGTCGCTCCTGAGTATAAATCGCACCCCCGGCCAAACTATGAAAAAAACCGACATATAGTCCGAAAAATACTGTATATATTTTTTTAAATAAATCTGTCCTGTCCAGCCTCTTCGGCAAATGATGCCGATGCCCGTATCTGCTCTACAGATTTACTTTAGAAAAGAGAAGTGTGGGATACTACATTTGTTGCCTTATTTACATTTGACTTCATTAAATGTTTGGGTAGAATTTTTATGAAACAAAACCAGTTTTCTTTTAAATAATATAGAAATTTATCAGAGCTGTTCATCTATTTTATAGAGGAATGTAGTTAATCATAGAACTGGCATCCAATCTTATTAACAGAGTGTTGATTTTGGAGCCAGAATCGTTATGAATAGAAAATCGAGTCTAAATCGAACCGTTAGCCCTGACATTCGAATCGAATCGCGTGGCGCCCAAAGATTCACAGCCCTATTTTTAAACTATCTTTATTGCTAAGCGGCGTGAAACAACAGCGACATATCTACCTTCTACATACTAACAACATCAAAACGTGTACACAATGACTTCCTGTTCAGGGCAAAGTAAGCTTCAGATTAAAAGCATAGCAGTATTACCACAACAACTAACAAAATGCACCCATACCATTTCTTTTTTATGGATTGTTTCCGCAAGTACGAAAGCTTTATTGTCATTGTACTGTAGTAAAAACATACAACAAAATTACCCCAGCAGCTTTGTTTGATGTAAGTATGAAATATACATATCATTTTACGTAGATTAAAAACAACTCCTATTCTCCTTACGTCTCTGGCTAAGTTCACAAGTTAACATGCAAGCACTGGCGTCTCAGCAAGGTGGTTATACTTATTTAGACATTAAGTCAAGCTCTTAGCAAAGGTGGAAAGGAGCTTCAGGCAATAGGAAAACACAAAAAAGGAAGGATCAAATGTGTTTTTAATCTAATTGTGGCATGTGCATAACTAAGAAAGTCTGAATCGATCGGTCAGTGTGCAAGCATACTTGCCAACCTTGAGACCTCCGAATTCGGGAGATGAGGGGTGCGGTGGGGGGTTTGGTGGTAGCGGGGAGAGTGTATATTGTAGCGTCCCGGAAGAGTTAGGGCTGCAAGGGATTCTGGATATTTGTTCCGTTGTGTTTATGTTGTGTTACGGTGCTGATATTCTCTCGAAATGTGTTTGTCATTCTTGTTTGGTGTGAGTTCACAGTGTGGCGCATATTTGTAACAGTGTTAAAGTTGTTTATACGGTCACCCTCAGTGTGACCTGTATGGCTGTTGATCAAGTATGGATTGCAATCACTTACACTACTGTTCAAAGGTTTGGGGTCACCCAAACAATTTTGTGGAATAGCCAGAACAAGAATAGACTGTCGAGTTTCAGATGAAAGTTCTCTTTTTCTGGCCATTGAGCGTTTAATTGACCCCACAAATGTGATGCTCCAGAAACTCAATCTGCTCAAAGGAAGGTCAGTTTTGTAGCTTCTGTAACGAGCTAAACTGTTTTCAGATGTGTGAACATGATTGCACAAGGGTTTTCTAATCATCAATCAGCCTTCTGAGCCAATGAGCAAACACATTGTACCATTAGAACACTGGAGTGATGGTTGCTGGAAATGGGCCTCTATACACCTATGTAGATATTGCACCAAAAACCAGACATTTGCAGCTAGAATAGTCATTTACCACATTAGCAATGTATAGAGTGTATTTCTTTAAAGTTAAGACTAGTTTAAAGTTATCTTCATTGAAAAGTACAGTGCTTTTCCTTCAAAAATAAGGACATTTCAATGTGACCCCAAACTTTTGAACGGTAGTGTATGTGTGTGTAAAAGCCGCATATATTATGTGACTGGGCCAGCACGCTGTTCGTATGGAGGAAAAGCGGACACTATAGACAGTGCCTTTAAGGCACGCCCCCAATATTGTTGTACGGGTGGAATTTGGGAGAATGGTTGCCCCGGGAGATTTTCGGGAGGGGCACTGAAATTTGGGAGTCTCCCGGGAAAATCGGGAGGGTTGGCAAGTATGTGTGCAGGTGGTACACATATACTGTTTAAGAAGTTTATTTTTGACGGTGTCGGGGGTGGGGGAATAGCGGAGACTACTTCAAGATATATATTTAATAAATAAATGATAAATGGGTTATACTTGTATAGCGCTTTTCTACCTTCTAGGTACTCAAAGCGCTTTGACAGTATTTCCACATTCACCCATTCACACACACATTCACACACTGATGGCGGGAGCTGCCATGCAAGGCGCTAACCAGCAGCCATCAGGAGCAAGGGTGAAGTGTCTTGCCCAAGGACACAACGGACGTGACTAGATACATTTTCAAAAGATAATTTATGATACTTTTGGAGAAGGTGAGGCATGTTTACATTTGCAATCTGTGAAAGCCTCCAGAATCAAACATCTTGTAGACAGATTTTTAAAAATGGGCTATAAAATTGACTGCTGGAGCAAAATGTACACCAAAGCCTATCTAGACCAGGGGTGCCCACACTTTTTCTGCAGGTGGGATACTTTTCAATTGACCAAGTCAAGGGGATATAACCCATTCATATATATAATTTATATTTATTTATTTATGAAAGAGATGTTTTTGTTAACAAGTTAAATGTGTTTAATGATAATACAAGCATGCTTAACACATAAGATTCCTTTCTTTCCTGAAGACAAGAATATAAGTTGGTGTATTACCTAGGGATGATACTCGAAACCGGTTTTCCCGGTTGTTCGATAAGAAAAGAACCAAGTCCTCGGACTCGAATCCCTTTTTGAGAACCGGTACCCGTTATCGAGACCACTATAGTAAAGAAAAAGAGTTGGTTCTTTATTCGAATCCCTCGGAACGAATCCCGTCCCGACCAGAAATGCTCCGTGTGACATCACAAGAAATGGCGTCACGTAGCTCAGTCATTAGGTGCAAATAGCGAAAGCAGGAAAAAAATGGATGGGAAAAAGCGCTCCAATGTGTAATAAAGTTCAAAACAAAAGGTATAATCCAATGAATAACTTTACTGAGAGATTTGAGCAAACACATGAAGAACACTTTTACGACCAACCGGAAACATAGCAACCAGGCTAGCAACGCACCTCCTTTACGGCAGCTGTCGCAACGTTCTTAAAGCAACCGCAGCACATACATATATGCCATCTCCCTTTTTTAACTTTTGTTTTTCTTTCCTTGTAAACAAAACAAAATCACACTGTATATGTGTTGTCTGTCTAATTATAAATAATGCAGACGAGGCGTGTTGGCTGAGTTCTTGACGTTTACTTTCACAGCGTGCTCATTCTTAGCTGCCGGGTGACGATATGCAACAACACTTTTCGGGGCTACCGCGCATGCTCTCGTCACTCCCGTTGCATGCTGGGTAGTGTAGTTGTTATATTCCCTAGCTCATAACATCTTTCCCCCTATAAAGAAATAATGTTAACTCAATAAAGTATATTTCTTTTTTTAGCTTTAACTTTTCATTTTTTAGCATTGTAACCACATTTGCAAATAACTTTTCTCTTCATAGAATTTTCTTTCAATAAAGAAATAAAGTGCAAAAATGTCAAAGCATCATAACAAACAGTTATGTCAAATAGCAGCAGAACTGCACTTTTTGGAGAGCTGTATTATTTTCAGTTTTGTGCCCAAGGGACTGATTTTATTTAACACTATATTATTATTTATACACCTATAGTGATCACAGAGACAGGTTGTTTTTGTGTTACTGTATATATTTGTTTTTCTTATAAATCCCACTTAATATACTTTGGGTAAAAACAGTCAATATTTATTTATTTTATTTTATTTTATTGGGGGGGTAACAGTCAATATTTATTTATTTATTAGATTAAATTGTTTTCTTATATAATAAAAGTGAGCTTTTGTTAAACCAAATATTGTGTGTTTTTTTCCATATACAACAACCTATCTGGACTCGATAAGAGAATCGATAAGGAATCGGTCCGATAAGAGGATTCGATAATAGGCTCGAACTCGATAATTTCTTATCAAACATCATCCCTAGTATTACCTGATTCTGATGACTTGCATTGATTGGAATCAGACAATATTGATGATTAAGTTCGCATTTTCAAATGGAGGAGAAAAAAGTCCTCCTTTCTGTCCAATACCATATGAAAGTGGTTGGTTTTTGGCATCTTATTTGTCCAGCTTCCATACTCCTTTTTATACACTTCACAAGAAATACATTGGCGGCAAACTACGTAGCTTGCTAGCTTGTGCACACCAGCTTTCTGACACTCTTGTTTTGTTAGCGCAGGCAGGATGAAGCAGCGCTTTTTATTGTGAAGATAGGAACTGTGCAGTTGGTCTTTAGAGTTTTGACGGGAGATACGGCGCGAGAGTCTGTTGAAATAAAAAGTGTTTCTCGCCTTTCTGTTGGTCATTTTTTCTTAATAATGATGTCGCAGCAGCCAGCGTCATCTCACAAGACCCTCGGGTGCCGTGAATGTCAATTAAGTGACGTACTGGCAAAGATTGATGATCTTTAGGTGTATTTTTTTAATGCCTGACACACCCTCCACAATCGACGTAATGGGCACCCCGATCTAGACAATCCACAATGTGTTCAAGAGTTGATTAAAATCATAATAGGTCCCCTCTAAACTGGTTTCACTGTATTGAAAAATGTCGTACCTTGCTCTCCGCGCCAAAATCTTTTGCCTCAACTTGGGCAACGATATCCAACCCGAGAGCAGACAGGGTGCTGCAAAGAGCCAGCCCAAGAGCCTGGCTCGGTAGACCCAAGAGCATCTGCCTAACAAATTCAGCTGTGAAGGCCTTGATTGGACGGGTCATTTGTTCCTCGCTGACCACCGCCCCACCGGAGCTGGTAGCATTCGTTTGCCGGTACAACGATTTCCCCAAACCAACTGGTCCATTTGAGGGTAAAAGTTCATCAGCAGGGGGCCCTTGACACACAAATACAGTCATTAGAGAATCAGTGGGTGGCTATTAAAGACTTAGAAAAGTGTATATGTCTAAACGTTGACCTTTATTTGACAGTAAAGAAGTTTTACCTGACAGAGTTTGCGCAAATGAAGCACACATTTTAAAGAAATCTCTGATGGTCTGCAGTCTCTTCAGGAAAAAAACTTCTTCCATCAGTTCCCGCTGAGCGATACTGTCAAAGAAGTGGAGCTGTGCAGTGCGCGTTTCCCTCAGAACATCCACCTTTCTCCAGGCTGGTGGCACTTCCAGACAACTCAGCTAAGCATAAAGAACAAGGAAAATGGGATACTGTCGGTATAGAAAATTTCAATTGACTTCCCCCAAAAAAGCTTATTGTCGGCAAAACATTTAATTATAAATAGTAGGGGTGTAACGGTACACACAAATTTCGGTTCGGTACGTACCTCGGTTTAGAGGTCACGGTTCGGTTCATTTTCGGTACAGTAAGAAAACAACAAAATATAAATGTTTTGGTTATTTATTTATCTAATTTGTAAACAATGGCTTTATCCTTTTAACATTGGGAACACTATAATAATTCTGCCCACGTTAATCAACATTAAACTGCCTCAAATTGTTGCTCAGATTAAATAAAATGACAAAACTTTTCTTCTACGTATAAAAAGTGCAACATTAAACAGTTTCAAGTCAATTCATCATGCTTAATTTATTACAGCATTTCAGAAGCCTGTAGTTGATTTTTATTATGTAAATGTTATATTTTTACCAACATGTGATAGCAGGGACCCTGCCATTCAAAACTAGGCTGCTGCATTACTAATGATTAATGTAACTATAGCTGAAAAAATAGTACAATAGCAATAGGAGAGACTATTCATCCCTGAACACCATGGAGTTCATGTAGGCTTAATGATGCACTTACATTATTATATCAACTATCAGAGACAGAAACTCTTCATTTAACATAATGTCCTTTTTTGTTGCTTCAACACAGCTCAATCAACACAGAAAAAGGTAAAGTGAAATAACAGACAGACAGGGTTTTGCTGTCCGTAACACACACACACACACACACACACACACACACACACACACACACACACACACACACACACACACACACACACACACACACACACACACACACACACACACACACACACACACACACACACACACACACACACACACACACACACACACACACACACACACACACACACACACACACACACACACACACACACACACACACCAAAATGAGCTAACGTTACGCTAAAAGCGGTGCTGATTGGCTGTTACCGCTCTGTTTGTAACCAATCAGATGGTTGTGTGGGTGGGACAATGTTGGGTGCTGTGTAGAGAACTGACAGAAACAGAGGCAGAAAGAAGCGGAGGTGGCTACTTAATATGTTCGTGTGGAAACTCGTTCGGTACACCTCCGAACCGATCCGAAACCCCCGTACCGAAACGGTTCAATACAAATACACGTACCGTTACACCCCTAATATATATAAAAAAACATGCACCTGGGGATAGGTTGATTGGCAACACTACCCTAGTGTGTGAATGTCGTCTGTGTCGGCCCTGTGATGAGGTGGCGACTTGTCCAGGGTGTACCCCGCCTTCCGCCCGAATGCAGCCGAGATAGGCTCCAGCACCCCCCGCCACCCCGAAAGGGACAAGCGGTAGAAAATGGATGGATGGATAAAATTACAGTAGTACCTTAATTTGGATTAGTAATCCGTTCCAAAAAGATCAGACAGCAACCCACTTGAAATAATCCATCCATCCATTTTCTACCGCATGTCCCTTTTGGGGTCAGCTGCATTCGGGCAGAAGGCGGGGTGCACCCTGGACATGTCACCACCTCATAACAGGGCCAACACAGATAGACAGACAACATTCACACTCACATTCACACACTAGGGCTAATTTAGAGTTGCCAATCAATCCCCAGGTGCATGTCTTTGGAGGTGGGAGGAAGCCGGAGGACCCGGAGGGAACCCACGCAGTCACAGGGAGAACATGCAAAATCCACACAGAAAGATCCTGAGCCCGGGATTAAACTCAGGACTACTCAGAACCTTCGTATTGTGAGGAACATGCACTAACCCCTGTTCCACCGTGCTGCCTACTTGAAATAATGTAAATCTAAATCAGTGGTTCTTAACCTTGTTGGAGGTACCGAACCCCACCAGTTTCATATGCACATTCACCGAACCCTTCTTTTGTGAAAAATAAAAACACATTTTTTTTCAAATTCAAAACAAAGTTATATGTTTTATTAGTGGTGCACAAAATGAACCGTGCATGAACATCACCTTGTTCAAAGAACAAAACCAACACAGTGCATTACAAATAGTGTACTGTTTGTAACCGTGAAAGGCAACAAATTAAACACCTGTAAATCAGATGGAAAATTAGACGGAATATTGTTTGGCGGTATCCATAGCACGCCGATACGGAGAAGTTTTTTATTTACACGATGAGTCGGTGTGTCTTGACCTCCGCCGAACCCCTGACGCCGACTCACCGAACCCATAGGGTTCGATCGAACCCAGGTTAAGATAAATAGTACACTACCGTTCAAAAGTTTGGGGTCACCCAAACAATTTTGTGGAATAGCCTTCATTTCTAAGAACAAGAATAGACTGTCGAGTTTCAGATGAAAGTTCTCTTTTTCTGGCCATTTTGAGCGTTTAATTGACCCCACAAATGTGATGCTCCAGAAACTCCATCTGCTCAAAGGAAGGTCAGTTTTGTAGCTTCTGTAACGAGCTAAACTGTTTTCAGATGTGTGAACATGATTGCACAAGGGTTTTCTAATCATCAATTAGCCTTCTGAGCCAATGAGCAAACACATTGTACCATTAGAACACTGGAGTGATAGTTGCTGGAAATGGGCCTCTATACACCTATGTAGATATTGCACCAAAAACCAGACATTTGCAGCTAGAATAGTCATTTACAACATTATCAATGTATAGAGTGTATTTCTTTAAAGTTAAGATTAGTTTAAAGTTATCTACATTGAAAAGTACAGTGCTTTTCCTTAAAAAATAAGGACATTTCAATGTGACCCCAAACTTTTGAACGGTAGTGTATGTTCCAGAAACCAAAAACTATTAATACATTTTATAAAGAATAATTATATATTTACATGCAGAAAACAATGTGAAATATACAGAAACGATGAATGATATTAATAAATGAACATTTAACATTACTTTTTCATTAATTGAGCGGCGAGGGGGAGGGGAGAGCCACATGGATGCCACATAAGTACTCTACTACAAATGTTTTCCTGAATTCAATAATGCGCTGACTTTTTTTGGCTCTATTGTGGCTTATTAGGACGAAGCATAGAGACTGTATTCTTTGTTTGGGCACTTGTTTCCTCGGAATGAACTGAGGGCAAACAGACGGATTATCATGGTTAAGCGCAATATTTTCCATTATGGTGATCAAATATAATTTAAAAAAACGAGGCAAAATTAAGGCTAAACGTACTGAAAACCAAATCAAACAGAAAAAGTAGGATGCATGAAAACCACTGTAAAGCATCACCCAGTGCCAGAGGTCCATTGAGTATTGTCTAAAGCAGTGGTTCTTAACCTGGGTTCGATCGAACCGTAGGGGTTCGGTGAGTCTGCCTCAGGGGTTCGACGGAGCCTCTGCCATGGAGGTCAAGACACACCCGACTCATCGTGTAAATAAAAACTTCTCCCTATCGGCTTTATGGAGACGGCAACAGCAGAAGTCAGACTGATTTGCATGTGTATAATTTGTTGTGAGTTCATGCACTGTGTTGGTTTTGTTCTTTGAACAAGGTGATGTTGATGCACGGTTCATTTTGTGCACCAGTAAAAAAACATAAGTTTGTCTTGAATTTGAAAAAAAAAAAAACATTTTATTTTTCACTAAAGAAGGGTTCAGTGAATGCGCATATGAAACTGGTGGGGTTCGGTATCTTCAACAAGGTTAAGAACCACTGGTCTAAAGTCTACACAGCATAAATGATAAAATACAGATTTCAGTAATGACTACGATTGAAGCAAGCAAACATTTTTTGTCGTGAGTACGACGTACCTAAAAAAACTTTGAAAGCAACCACAAACTCTCCATACAAAATGAGATGCATACTAACTGTTGATGTTAATACATTTGTAATGAGTTACCTTTTCAGTGAGCTGTCCAAAGGCAGTCTCTAACTGAGTGAACATTCCATCAAAGGCAACCAGTAGCATTTGACCTGCAGACATCTTTGGTGAGTCCTGGGCTGTCCCATCCAAACTTCGTGGCTGGATCAGCTCTGAGTACTGGGCACGCAACATCCTGAAGGCACAAATACAACACATGACTGGCAACACTAAATGGTCCCTAGTGTGTGAATGTGAGTGTGAATGTTGTCTGTATGTGTTGGCGGTAGAAAATGGTGGATATAAATTACACATTCTCTAATAACTTTATGTCCATGTCAATCTACCTTATTTCTAGTTTAACCTTTATTCAGTGGCCTAGTGGTTAGAGTGTCCGCCCTGAGATCGGTAGGTTGGAGTTCAAATCCCAGCCGAGTCATACCAAAGACTATAAAAATGGGACCCATAACCTCCCTGCTTGGCACTCAGCAACAAAGGGTTGGAGTTGGGGGTTAAATCACCAAAATGATTCCCGGGCGCGGCGCCGCTGCTGCCCTCTGCTCCCCAAGGGGATGGGACAAATGCAGAGGACAAATTTCACCACATCTAGTGTGTGTGTGACAATCATTGGTACTTTAATCTTTAATTCCACCCTCTGGCATTTTTGTTTGTATTTTCTTTGATGACTATTTGTGGCATGATATTATTGTAATAACTCCTAACAGTCAACATTTTTTAATCATTGTCTTACATATTCATTTCAATATTATTTGAACTTCCATCCATCCGTCCATTTTCTACCGCTTGTCCCTTTCGGGGTCGCGGGGGGTGCTGAAGCCTATCTCGGCTGCATTCGGACTTGACTTATTCATTTTGCACCATTTCTGCAACATAATATCTCCTCCAGCAGCAGTCTTCTGTATGGACAGTGGAGGATCAAGGCTGAGATATTCTGCCTGGTGTGGTAGACTTAGATTTATGGGATTAGTATTAAATAATTGGTAATGCCTTTTCAACCAAGTTCTATTTATCACACCATTGGCTTTGACATTAGGCTTGCTCGTTTGCATCAAAACAGTTGTTTTTCTTACTACAATAGGCCAAAAACCATCCTTGCCCAGGTACACCCTCCTGGTTTTGGAAATAAATATTTGTGGTTCTGGCACCAGCCGCTAGACTAGATCTGACCAATCTAAGTCTATGAGCATAAACTGATGAAACCTACTCGGATGAGAGGTGAAACGTCTTCTAAGACAGTCCAGTTGTGATCGATTTGAATGCCCTGAGATTACAATGACCTGGATGAATGAGAACATCCATAGACAAAATGATGCATGATTCATGCTGGTAACGGATCAATATCTGTATCGTCCAATACTCAAGGCTCCAATATCGGTATTGTATTGCAGTGTTTCCCATAAACTGCCAAGATACCTGTGGCGGTGGGGGCGTGGCTATGGGCGTGGTCACCATGACATCATCGAGTAAGTTGCATAATTTACTACAATGATATGATTTTCTCTAAAAAGGCTCAAAAAATGTATACTTACTAATTAATAATAACAGTTTTGTTTTAAACTTCCATCCATCCTTCCATTTTACAATATAATTACAACACTTTATGTACATATTTATATACACATTTGAACAATAAGTTATTCACTGAAATATATTTATTAATTGTGGTTCTTACAAAAAATATATCTTATAAAATATAAAAGCTAAAATGTCTCTTAAAGCGCTGCCCCTTTAATTAGTGCATACTAAATAATTTAACTTTAGCCTACTACTACAACCATATTATTTACCAGCAACATAAAGTGAAACAGAGGCAGAGGTGTCCTGCCACAGTCAGTAACAAATAAACAGAAAACAGTAGTGGTCAAATACAAATAAGGCAACAAGAGAAGTATCCTACACTTCTCTTTTGTAAAGAAAATCTGAACAGCCTATATGGACATCTACATCAACTATATGATTTGCCTGAGAAGCTGGACAGGACAAAAAAATAAAAAATTAAAATTAAAATTAAAAAAATAAAAATTGTTTGTGGCGGATGTAATTCTTTCGTGGCGGGCCGCCACAAATAAATTAATGTGTGGGAAACACTGTATTGGAAGTGACAAAGTTGTATAAGGACACCCCTAATAATGTCAGCTCATGTTAGTTGAGACTTGAGGTGTGTTAAGGTTGCACATTGTCTGTCTGATCCAATTAAACCTCTACTGAGTTGCTATATGGGTGAAAATTTATGATTTGCTCTGTCCTGTGGAAGCTTGGCGTATTTATTTGGACAAAAAATGGGGATTTTAAGAAAAACAGCCAGCCCTTTGTATCCTAAACCTATTCTCATAGGTGAAAAGGTCCATCTTGCTTGAGCCTCTGCTAGTAAAGGGTACATGGCACACTGGATAGATGTACACAGGGGGCACCTGACCCCTGCTGGTTTGCGGAATTATTCCACTAGAGAAACATTTTTCCACAAAAGGGTGGTATACAGAAAAATTTATCCACTTTGAGACATTTTGTGCATTAAAAATACTAAAACTAATTCAATGCAGGTTCAAATGTACTAAGCTATCTGAATAAAAGATTGCCTCGTATCTTTGTGTAATAGGATTTGTTATATATATTGTATATATTATATACTGTATATTATTATATACTGCATACATATGTAAATATTATATATATATGTTTTATTTATATTGCTACTAGGGCTGCAACAACTAATCGATTAAATTAGATGATTAAAATAGTTGGCGATTAATTTAGTCATCGATTCGTTGGATCTATGCTATGCGCTTGCACAGAAGTTTTTTTTTTTTTTTAAATTAAAAAAATATATATATTTTTTAATAAACCTTTATTTATAAACTGCAACATTTACAAACAGCTGAGAAACAATAATCAAAATTTTTCAATAAAATACTGGATAGGATAGAAATGTAGTTTGTCTCTTTTAGCCGATTATTAATCGATTAATCGAAGTAATAATCGACAGATTATTAGAACCTTTATTTAACCAGATAAGAAAACCCATTGAGATCAAGATCTCTTTCACAAGGGTGACCTGGCCAAGAGGTCAACAGCACATGTCACAGAGCAGTTTCAAAATAAATACATTAAGACATACATTTTAAAATACATAAGAGAAGTGTAAAACAACAGAGATTTACATCTTTAAAAACACAGGCACTGTGCAAACGTCTCTCGCTGTTTGTCCCTCAGGACAGAACGGAAGGCTCCAAATGGAAGTAGTTCTGTAAGTTTCAGTTTCGTCTGCAATTCATTCCATGCCATAGGGGCAGCAATGCCAAAAGCTCTTTTGCCAAATTCAGTCCGTACATGAGGAACAGTTAAAACATACAAATTGTTAGAACGTAATGCGTAAGAGCTGCTTTTTCTTTGTAACAGAGTACACAAGTATGGAGGTATTAAACCTAAAAGAGCCTTATAAATGAAAGTCAGCCAATGTGTGTATCTGCGTGCACTCAATGAAGATAAGTCTGACTTCATATACAGTTGACAATGGTGGGTGAGACTACGACAGCCAGTAACAAATCTTAGTGCTGAATGAAAAACAGTGTCCAAGGACTGGAGGTATTTAGATGAAGCACTAAAATAAAGCACGTCTCCATAATCAATTACAGGCAAGATAGTTGCTGTCACCAATTAGAGATTAGATTAATCGATTATCAAATTAATCGTTAGTTGCAGCCCTAATTGCTACTATGGTACATTTTTAGTCTACTTTATACCTTTTGTTTTTGCCCGCGTTTTGTACCCTTGTCTGCATTATCCTTTCCATCCTTTGTAACTGAGCTACTGTGTGGAACAATTTCCCTTGTGGATCATTAAGGTTTGTCTAAGTCTAAGGTGACTAAACAAATAGTGCAATATTTAATACGTCCCATTTTTAACAAATATATTTTTTTACAATATGCCTGAAGCCAACATAAAAGAGCTACAGACTGAAAACTTTGGAAATAGCTGCTTCCTGCTGGGTCCTGTTTAGAGGGTTTTCAGTGAGATACATCCGCACAGCTGCTAGATGGGCATTTATGAGGTTCTAAGTGCACGCTCAAATCACCCCGGCTTACCTTGTGATGTCCAGACATTGTTTGTGCCCATCCTGGTCTAGGCCCGTGGTGGATAGCAGACTGTCTACCAAGCCTTGCAAGCCTAGACCATCAGAGCTCTGCTCCACCAGTTGCTCCAACTCGGCCAACATGGACTCCAGGGTGGGCTCCCCTTTTACTACACAGCGCAGAGCCTCAGGAAAGATAATCTGACGGAAATTGGTGTTTAGCTCCTGCAGTGAAAAAAACCCCACAGCATTTCAGTTGACACAATTGACATGGGAAAAAATAAACTGAAGTAAAAGGCAAGGGTTATTCTGTTGCTTTAAAGAAACAAGGTGATTGGCATTTAACTGTATCTATTAATAGAATATCAGATTAGGCTACTTTGTTAGTAAAATATTTCAATAATTCAATGACACTCTTTAATTGCATTTTAGATATTACATCCTGGATGGCAGATAACTTTTTTACAGATTAACCAGGACAAGACTGAAGTTTTACTTGTTGGTCCTGAAGTCCTGAGAGAGAAACACTACAATCATCATCTTTAACTCCATCACTCCAAATAAATCCTGACCTTAGTTTTATACCACATATAAGAAATATAACAAAAATAGGTTTTGATTATTTTAAGAATATAGCCGGAGTTTGCCTAATTTTCTCTCAAGGCAACACGGAGACGTTAACACATGCTTTTATTACAAGTGGAATGGATTATTCTAACGCCCTGCTTCTTGGTCTTACTGAAAAAGTTATAGCACCTTTACAACTACCGGTACTCCAAAATTCAGAGGCACGTGTCCTTAGGAAAACCAGAATGCGGGCCCACATTACACCAGTTTTAAAATCTCTGCATTGGCTCCCTGTGTGTTTCAGTATCAAATTTAAGGTTCTTCTTATGGTTTATGAATGTTTTTATGGTATTGGGCCTCCTTGTCTTTCCGATTTGCTTTTAGCCTAAGTACTTTTGCGGACCTTGAGATCCTCCGGCAATCATCTAATTATTCCAAAAGTCACGGGATGGCATCTTTCCTCTATCATGGCCCCCGTCTATGGAACAGTTTGCTGGACGACCTCAGGGCTGCAGAGAATGTTCATGTTTTTAAGAGCAGGCTTAAGACCCACCTTTTTGATTTGGCTTTTACCTAATATTTATTCATTTTATTGAAGTCATTCGTACTTTACTTTTTATCTTATTAGTTATGCAATATCTTATTAAGTTGTATTTATTTATTAAAAATTCATTTTTATCTTCATATGTTTTACTTGTATTTAATCCTTTATTCCTACTCTTGGTTCTTACTATTTTGCAGGTTTTAATATTTTTACTTTTCAGCGTTCCTCGGAGGGAGCCATCTGCAGCATCCTGGTGGCCATGGTCTAATGACTTCCTGGTGCAGATGGCTCCTGTGATAGTGTTATCTCACCTGTCTCCTCTGTACTCAGTCATGCATTCATTTGTTCATATTTGTGCATGTGTGTGTGTGTTTGGTTTTTGTGTGCGTGCGTGATAGCGGATTTGGATCATCAGGGTATTGTTTTTAAGTGTGTACAGAACTTTTGTGTTGCATTTCATTCAAGTATAAAAAGCACTTTATAAATAAAGTTTGATTGATTGATTAAGGTAACATGAGAATTCACAATTCTTATTTCCAGCTATTAAGTGAGTATGTAAGGGATTAAAGCTGCAATCTTACTGATTTAACAACATTTAAGCCTTGGCGGAACTCAAGTCTAAGTTAGTATCAGCAAAACACACAACCCTACTCCGTAGTCTTTCTTAAAATAACCGAATGTAACAGTGTAATCATTGTGGACTGAGGCTACAACTCCAGTACCTGCAAACAGGTATACACAGCATTGGCCATGTAAACAGCCTGGATGGTGGCAGAGGGTGACAAGAGCTCCAGATCATGAGGCAGTAGTGGGCAACGTTGCAGCAGTGTTGCCAAGGCGCTGACATTTCCCATCATACTGCAGAGCTCCTCAAGGAACCATGCCCCATCTCGAGACATGAGGTCCACCAGCTGCTCTCCGGCACTCGCTGCTGCACTCTCCATCACCAGGTTACGCCTAAACAAACGAGAAGTTATCTTATGTTATTCCCCTTTTATTTACTGAGCTACAGTTAACAATGGTTTTATAATATGTAATACATATGGGATTCTTACAGCTGTTTAAAGTGATTTAGTATCATTAATTCATTCACTACTGCTTATCCAAATCAGGGTCACAGGTGAGTTAGAGCCTATTACAGATGACCCATTCACAGTATGCCAGGGGTGCTTAAACAAAAAAGGGGGGTTTGGGTGTGTGTAAATAGGGGGTGGGGTGGAGGGCTTTGATACATTTTGTGCAATAAAAATATGCTAAGATATCCTAACAAAACATCCACTTCTTAGCTTTGTGTTACAGGTAACATAGCAAACTGGTGTGACACAATAATTCAGAGGGTTTGATCGATTTGACAAAATTAATTTTCAACAAACAAAAATGTGGATCTGGACCTGCAGAGTGAGCAGAGAGCCGAGGTGATGATTCCTGCCAAGCTCAGTGAGCCTGACTCTCCATTTTCATGCAGGAAGACCCCGATGCAGTGTTCTATCTCCTTGAGCTGCTCCTCACAGGCTGCTGCTGTTGTACCCTCGGCTTTCAGTCGCTCGGCTTGGTGCATCACACGCTCGTTGGTGTCTGCCACTTGCCGCTGTATGGCCAGCTCCACACCGGACAGGAACTGGCAGGAGGCTGCGGTCAACTGGGGGGCAAACAGCACCTCATATCTGTGCAGAAAGGAAGACATAACCAAAGAAATGTTACATACGTGCAACAGATAAGAGTACCGTATTTTTCGGACTATAAGTCGCAGTTTTTTTCATAGTTTGGCCGGGGGTGCGACTTATACTTAGGAGCGACTTACCGTATTTTTCGGACTATAAGTCGCTCCGGAGTATAAGTCGCACCGGCCGAAAATGCATAATAAAGAAGGAAAAAAACATATATAAGTCGCACTGGAGTATAAGTCGCATTTTTTGGGGAAATGTATTTGATAAAACCCAACACCAAGAATAGACATTTGAAAGGCAATTTAAAATAAATAAAGAATAGTGAACAACAGGCTGAATAAGTGTACGTTATATGAGGCATAAATAACCAACTGAGAACGTGCCTGGTATGTTAACGTAACATATTATGGTAAGAGTCATTCAAATAACTATAACATATAGAACATGCTATACGTTTACCAAACAATCTGTCACTCCTAATCGCTAAATCCCATGAAATCTTATACGTCTAGTCTCTTACGTGAATGAGCTAAATAATATTATTTGATATTTTACAGTAATGTGTTAATCATTTCACACATAAGTCGCTCCTGAGTGTAAGTCGCACACCCGGCCAAACTATGAAAAAAACTGCGACTTATAGTCCGAAAAATACGGTGTGTGTGAAATTATTAACACATTACCGTAAAATATCAAATAATATTATTTAGCTCATTCACGTAAGAGACTAGACGTATAAGATTTTATGGGATTTAGCGATTAGGAGTGACAGATTGTTTGGTAAACGTATAGCATGTTCTATATGTTATAGTTATTTGAATGACTCTTACCATAATATGTTACGTTAACATACCAGGCACGTTCTCAGTTGGTTATTTATGCCTCATATAACGTACACTTATTCAGCCTGTTGTTCACTATTCTTTATTTATTTTAAATTGCCTTTCAAATGTCTATTCTTGGTGTTGGGTTTTATCAAATAAATTTCCCCCAAAAATGCGACTTATACTCCAGAGTGACTTATATGTTTTTTTTCCTTCTTTATTATGCATTTTCGGCCGGTGCGACTTATAGTCCGAAAAATGCGGTAATCATTTAACCATTGTAATGCTCAAATTACAACAACATATTAGGCATAACTGCTATATGTGCCTTTTGGTTTCAGGGTTTCCCCATGGACATTGATACAACTGAACAGAAAGCTAATGAGTGTGACTCCATCCTAACGACTGCCAGGCAGGTGGAAGTCTCTCTTCTCTGCATCTCAACAGCGATCTTTTTGCTACACAATCCTGCAATGCTTTTAAGAGGGATCCATCCTAATGACTGGTGTTCGTGTTGGCACAGGTGTGTTGCATTTTACTAGCTGGTTTGCACCACAATAGAGCAAACGACTCTTGTCTGGGCATAAACCTGGGGTTTTGTCACCAAGCGCTCAGACTAGATCTGACCAATAAGTCTGTGGGCATGAACAGATAAAGGCTGCTCGGGTGAGAGACAAAACATCTAAGAAAAACTGAGCAGTCCAGTTGCAATCGACGGAATGCCCTGACAATACTGTTGATGTATTTCACAGACAGAGCCTCCGGACTTCAAAAATAACTTTTTTGAAGCACTATTATGAGAGGACTAATACCTACAAAATATTGCTACAGTCTAATAAAAAAATTGTTTACTTTCCAATAACATTAATAAATTGATTTGAAGTAAAAAAAATACTGCCAATTAATATTCTAAAAAACAAAGTCGCAGCAATTATTATAGTAAATTGCAGTCAAAATATAGCTAGTGATGCATAACATTCATTTTTGGGAAAGATGATTAATCACAATATGAATGCAATATTTTTTTTAATATAATTATAGTACTCTTTTTTTGTTGTTGATTAATGTACCCATATTTTATACCTGCAAGGGTCACTTAGAACAGAAAGAATGCACAGATAATCCTTGCCTGCTCTGCACTTTCACTTTTTGAGCAAACCAAAGGGTGGCGAGTATGGCATGACACTAGCATCAATTGTAGGGACTGATACAAATCAGTGACATTAAAGACTCATGCATTTAGAACAAAACAGCTTATGAATAGCTGTCCACTGTAGAGATTATGTATGTGTCCATGATAAATATGACCATTTAACAGTATATAAATGTATGTACAAGGGGCTGCAGAAAAAAATAAGTAAAAGTACACGTTCCACAGAAGTTCCAACAATCTATATTGCCAATACAAGCTTTGGTACGAGACCATTTGGAATGAGAAAATAATATTTTGTCATAACTATGCAGAAAAAGTGGGGTCACTGTGTTCTTAGACTCACTGTGGGCTGTGCAAAATGGCCCTAAAGTCAAAACTACTTTTTGTTGAGTTGCAGTACAATCAAAAGTTAAGTCAAAACAACATATTACATTTTCAACAGTTGGCCTTTAAATCTTTTTTTTTTAAAAAAAGAAAAAATATTAAGTCCTTCTTACTGTCTGTAGATGTGCTGGCAGTGCTCAACGGTCATATCGTTTAGCATTTCTTCCAACCAGGCCTTCCACTGATGGGCCCGATGGCGCAAGAGGGTGGCTCGTGGGTACAGCAAAGCCACAGTGGCATAGCTGTGCAGCTGCTCCAAGCAAATTCTTAGGGCCCCACGGCGCTGCTGCAGCATGGAGCTCACCTCTGCCTCGAGGCTCTCACACTGGCTGATCAGGTGAGCTTGACCTGCATTCTGCAGGAAGGCTGTAGCTGGCACATAGCTAGGAGGACCTAAAGAGGGAACATAATTTAAAACCAAATTTTAAGATGGGTTGCACATTAGACACAACATGGTCCAATTTGCTTAATTTGTCATGACACTTTTAAAAAGTGATCAAAAAACATGAAATGCAAAACAAATGTTTTGAAATACAAATGAACCTTCTTTTTGGCATTTAGAGTTCATGTCAAGTCTCCAGAAATGTCCAATACACAAGAAAAGGGGTCTCCACAAGTAGATCACAACCAGATTTTAAGGACCGTAGCCCATCTATTGTAGTTAGCTGTTTAATGAAGATATTCTGACTCTCCTTAATGTCAATTTACCACATAAAAACATAAAATCAAAGAGTGCACAGTATGTGTGGAAACTGGCAGTCATATAAAAACCATTCTTTTTTGTCATAACAGCTTTTATATAGTGATGAAAGATGGAGACCTCAGGTCCAGAGTCTAATTACTCCTTAATATAGTGCAGCGTATCTTGTAATGTTTAGTAGTGGTGTAATTTTGCGTGTACCATAA
>NC_084755.1:33024233-33106733 GCF_033978785.1 Entelurus aequoreus
TTGTGGTCTTTCTTGAACTATTTGGAAAAAAAGATATAAAAATAACTAAAAACTTGTTGAAAAATAAACAAGTGATTCAATTATAAATAAAGATTTCTACACATAGAAGTAATCATCAACTTAAAGTGCCCTTTTTGGGGATTGTAATAGAGATCCATCTGGATTCATGAACTTCATTCTAAACATTTCTTCACAAAAAAAGAAATCTTTAACATCAATATTTATGGCACATGTCCACAACAAATCTAGCTGTCAACACTGAATAATGCATTGTTGCATGTCTTTTCACAGTTCTTTTTGACAGACATTTAAAAAAAATCTCACATACCCCTTGGCATACCTTCAAGTACCCCCAGGGGTACGCGTACCCCCATTTGAGAACCACTGCTCTAGCTTATAGTCCGGTGCGGCTAATATGGAAATATATTTTTTCCCTATTATTTAGTGGGAACTCTATCGTCCGGAAAATACGGTATATTTTAACAACTAAAATAAATATTATTAAAAAGGGTATTGAAATTTTAAAAAATAATGTATTCTTAAAATACAAAAATGAAACAGGTGGCATGATGATGTACCTGTTCACAGGAAAGCCTGAAGATGCCTTCCACCCCAGTAACTCCTAGTGCAGTTTCAATATTGTGTGTCATCCTGAATGGAACCTTCTCTGGCACTCGTAGGCTCTTCCCTAGCAACACAAAACACAAACCAAACTAATTCTAAGCCATTTTATCAAGGATCAACACAATATATCTCAATCCATCATCTACACCATGTCATGACCTTACCTTTTTCAAAACACACATTGTAATCAATGTGCACAACCTCTCCAGAGGTCATGTCAATAAGCACATTGTCAAGGTGTCTGTCCCCGAGGCCAATTATGTATCCCACCATCGACATGACAGCAGTAGATCTGGCGTAAGACTATAAAATGAAACAAAATATGATCAACAGATCTCAGAATCCTTAAGTTGGAATCCAAACCCCGTTTCCATATGAGTTGGGAAATTGCGTTAGATGTAAATATAAACGGAATACAATGATTTGCAAATCCTTTACAACCCATATTCAGTTGAATGCACTACAAAGACAACATATTTGATGTTCAAACTCATAAACTTTAATTTTTTTTTGCAAATAATAATTAACTTAGAATTTCATGGCTGCAACACGTGCCAAAGTAGTTGGGAAAGGGCATGTTCACCACTGTGTTACATGCCCTTTCCTTTTAACAACACTCAGTAAACGTTTGGGAACTGAGGAGACACATTTTTGAAGCTTCTCAGGTGGAATTCTTTCCCATTCTTGCTTGATGTACAGCTTAACTTGTTCAACAGTCCGGGGGTCTCCGTTATGGTATTTTAGGCTTCATAATGCGCCACACATTTTCAATGGGAGACAGGTCTGGACTACAGGCAGGCCAGTCTAGTACCCGCACTCTTTTACTATGAAGCCACGTTGATGTAACACGTGGCTCGGGATTGCCTTGCTGAAATAAGCAGGGGCGTCCATGGTAACGTTGCTTGGATGGCAACATATGTTGCTCCAAAACCTGTATGTACCTTTCAGCATTAATGGCGCCTTCACAGATGTGTAAGTTACCCATGTCTTGGGCACTAATACACTCCCATACCATCACACATGCTGGCTTTTACACTTTGCGCCTATAACAATCTGGATGGTTCTTTTCCTCTTTGGTCCGGAGGACATGACGTCCACATTTTCCAAAAACAATTTGAAATGTGGATTCGTCAGACCACAGAACACTTTTCCACTTTGTATCAGTCCATCTTAGATGAGCTCAGGCCCAGCGAAGCCGACGGCGTTTCTGGGTGTTGTTGATCAACGGTTTTCGCCTCGCATAGGAGAGTTTTAACTTGCACTTACAGATGTAGCGACCAACTGTAGTTACTGACAGTGGGTTTCTGAAGTGTTCCTGAGCCCATGTGGTGATATCCTTTACACACTGATGCTGCTTGTTGATGCAGTACAGCCTGAGGGATGGAAGGTCACGGGCTTAGCTGCTTACGTGCAGTGATTTCTCCAGATTCTCTGAACCCTTTGATGATATTACGGAGCGTAGATGGTGAAATTCCTAAATTCCTTGCAATAGCTGGTTGAGAAAGGTTTTTCTTAAACTGTTCAACAATTTGCTCACGCATTTGTTGACAAAGTGGTGACCCTCGCCCCATCCTTGTTTGTGAATGACTGAGCATTTCATGGAATCTACTTTTATACCCAATCATGGCACCCACCTGTTCCCAATTTGCCTGTTCACCTGTGGGATGTTCCAAATAAGTGTTTGATGAGCATTCCTCAACTTTATCAGTATTTATTGCCACCTTTCCAAACTTCTTTGTCACGTGTTGCTGGCATCAAATTCGAAAGTTAATGATTATTTGCAAAAAAGTTGATCAGTTTGAACATCAAATATCTTGTCTTTGTAGCATATTCAACTGAATATGGGTTGAAAATGATTTGCAAATCATTGTATTCCGTTTATATTTACAACTTACACAATTTCCCAACTCTTATGGAAACGGGGTTTGTACATACACATTCTAAAAGACTGTGGTTACCTGGGTGACCCTCCACCACTCACTGGGTGTGGTGCATGAACACCACAACTCCTTGGCCAGTAAGTTGGAAGGTGTAGCATCCATCAATTCTTTCAGCACCTCCTTCATGACACTGAGCGGCCAGTCTCGCCGCGTTACGTCCAGACTGAGCCCCACTGCTTTCAGGGCGGGGCCGATGCGGCTGTAGTAGAGCTCGCTGGGGCGGGGGACAAGTGGCACTGGCTGCTGCTGGTACGAGTCTTGAGCCTGGTCAGGGAACAACTTGGTGTTACGACAAAAAAAGCACAGCATGGCGCTGTTCACTTGAGCATTAGCGCGATTCCCATTAACTGTTCTCCACTTTATTTTGCATAACTAAGTCTATTTTATTTAGAGATGTCCGATAATGGCTTTTTTGCCGATATCCGATATTGTCCAACTCTTAATTACCGATTCCAATATAAAAAAAAAAATTTTTTTTTTTTTTTTGTCCTGTCCAGCTTCTCAGGCAAATCATATAGTTGATGTAGATGCCCTGTTCAGATTTACTTTACAAAAGAGAAGTGTAGGATACTTCTCTTGTTGCCTTATTTGTATTTGACTTTATTAAATGTATTTATATTAGAAACACAACATGTGTATATAACAAAGGGTGCAAAGTCTGCAGGCAGTAGGAAACACATGGTTAAGTGTAGGGAGTAAAACTGATGGCAGTCTAAAGTTCAAGATTTTTGGAGCTCTTTGTTCAGTGGATCAGATGTTTGATGAAGCTCTGTGTCTATCTACCACCACTACTGTTTTCTGTTTATTTGTTACGGACTGTGGCAGGACACCTCTGCCTCTGTTTCACTTTATGTTGCTGGTAAATAATATGGTTATAGTAGTAAATAATGATAAATGGGTTATACTTGTATAGCGCTTTTCTACCTTCAAGGTACTCAAAGCGCTTTGACAGTATTTCCACATTCACCCATTCACACACACATTCAGACACTGATGGCGGGAGCTGCCATGCAAGGCGCTAACCAGCAGCCATCAGGAGTAGGCTAAAGTTAAATTATTTAGTATGCACTAATTAAAGGGGCAGAGCTTTGAGACATTTTAGCTTTTATATTTTATAGGATATATTTTTTGTAAGAACCACAATTAATAAATATATTTCAGTGAATAACTTATTGTTCAAATCTGTATATAAATATGTACATAAAAGTGTTGTAATTATATTGTAAAATGGATGGATGGATGGATGGACGTTTAAAACAAAACTGTTATTATTAATTAGTAAGTATACATTTTTTGAGCCTTTTTAGAGAAAATCAAATCATTGTAGTAAATTATGCAAATTACTCGATGATGTCATGTGACCACGCCCATAGCCACGCCCCCACCGCCACAGGTATTTTGGCAGTTTATGGGAAACACTATGACTTGCATTCACGTGTGTGTGTGTGAAAAGCCGTAGATATCATGTGACTTGGCGGGCACGAAAAGGCAGTGACTTTAAGGTGTATCGGTGCTCTGTACTTCTCTCTACGTCTGTGTACACAGCGGCGTTTAAAAAGGTCATACATTTTACTTTTTGAAACCGATAATTTTGAAACAGATACCGATAATTTCCGATATTACAATTTAAAGCATTTATCGGCCGATAATATCGGCAGTCCGACATTATCGGACATCCCTAATTTTATTTATAAATTGTGTCGGTTATTATTGATTCGGCCACATTGTGCACGTGGAATCCTAGCCTACTTCTTCCAATCATGTTTGAAGTCATGTCTGGGCATAAATCATGCGCTCACATTAGCCAATTGTTAATGGCCTGTGAGAACCATTAATGTGTGGACAGGGGAGGCATCACCTGTTCTCATGAAATCTAATCTGAGTTAAAAATATATTGTCTGTATAATTTAAGTTAAATATTTTATTTATATATTTTTTTAAATAAACAGCTGAATTTGTGCATTTTCCCGATCAAACACAGGGTAGAAACCCGAAGTCTGTATATTGTCTTAATGGTAGATGTGTGAAATAAATAGTCTTCCTGATCGGACAATAAACTGGAGGGAATAGTCCGTACTTTCCCAGACCTAAAAATGTCATACAAAGGAAAGGAAACTCACCAGCCATGAACCTCACAGCAAGTCACGCGACAGCTGTTTTTAATTTATGGTATTTTGAAAAAAAAAAACATCTTAGTTTTGGTCGAACTTTATACACCTAAATTGATTTAGTATTAGTCGACTAAATTTCACAACAATTTAGTCGACAAAGATATAAAGTATAAAAGTATTTCATATTATTTTGTATTTCATAGCAAGCACCTTTAATTAGTTTACAACAAAAGCAGCATGAATTTATGGTCAGGAATGAAGCAGTTAGCCATTTTTTGTATCAATAAATATATTTGAGGGATTTTTTTCCTTTGCATTTCAAATTCATAAAGTTTGTCTATCACACTGTGTATTTAAGCAGGTTTTTTTTGGAACAGTCTGCTTTCTATTCAGTGTTTCTATCATTTGAATAAAGTCCTCATCTAGTAATCATTTTGTAATGCTTTGCTGTACAGCCACAGAGTTGTCACATATAAAAGAGTTGCAGTCTGTCAGCATACTAGGCAAATAAAGCTAATTTGGTTTCTGATGTAGTTTATTAGCATTGTCTGACATTTTTTGCAAACACCATGTTGTCATCAATGCTCGTGAAGTCAATATTTTGTCAAGAGAAACTACTGATTTTATAAAACGTGCCATTTAAATCACCTAATTAGCACAGCAATAGTGTGGAAACAGCGCAAAGCATACTAATAGTTGATACTGTACCAGTAACAGATGATATGCTAGTATTAGCTTTGACCAATTTACAGTTGTGTAGTTGCCTGCTAATGGCGTTAGTGTCAAATGTGAAATTTGATTGATTGAAACTTTAATTACTAGATTGCACAGTTCAGTACATATTCCGTACAATTGACCACTAAATGGTAACACCCGTATAAGTTTTTCCACTTGTTTAAGTCGGGGTCCACGTAATGTGTCTTCTCTTTCTCACAAGTGTACACATTAGAGATGTCCGATAATATTGGCCTGTCGATATTATCGGCCGATAAATGCTTTAAAATGTAATATCGGAAATTATCTGTATCGGTTTCAACCTCCCGATGTTCCCGGGAGACTCACGAATTTCAGTGCCCCTCCCGAAAATCTCCCGGGGCAACCATTCTCCCGATTTCCACCCAGACAACATTATTGGGGGCGTGCCTTAAAGGCACTGCCTTTAGTGTCCTCTACAACCTGTCGTCACGTCCGCTTTTCCTCCATACAAACAGCGTGCCGACACAGTCACATAACATATGCAGCTTTTACACACACATAAGTGAATGCAATGCATACTTGATCAACAGCCATACAGGTCACACTGAGGGTTGCCGTATAAACAACTTTAACACTGTTACAAATATGCACCACACTGTGAACCCACACCAAACAAGAATGACAAACACATTTCGGGAGAACATCCGCACCGTAACACAACATAACAAATACCCAGAACCCCTTGCAGCACTAACTCTTCCGGGATGCTACCCCCTCAACCCCACCGCCGCCCCCCCCATCTCCCGAATTCGGAGGTCTCAAGGTTGGCAAGTATGCTCTAGTACAGTGGTCCCCAACCTTTTTGTAGCTGCGGACTGGTCAACGCTTGAAAATGTGTCCCATGGACTTGGGGGGGGGTTATGGTATTTTTATTTTTTTTATTTTTTTTGTCATTAAGAAATATAATCATATGTGCTTACGGTATAGCTCGGTTGGTAGAGCGGCCGTGCCAGCAACTTGAGGGTTGCAGGTTCGATCCCCGCTTCCGCCATCCTAGTCACTGCCGTTGTGTCCTTGGGCAAGACACTTTACCCACCTGCTCCCAGTGCCACCCACACTGGTTTGAATGTAACTTAGATATTGGGTTTCACTATGTAAAGCACTTTGAGTCACTTGAGAAAAAGCGCTATATAAATGTAATTCACTTCACTTCACTGTATCCCTGCAGACTGTATTGATCTATATTGATATATAATGTATTTATTGTGTTTTTTATGTTGATTTAATAAAAAAATATATATTTATTTATTTATTTATTTTTTATTTCTTGTGCGGCCCGGTACCAATCGGTCCACGGACCGGTGGTTGGGGACCACTGCTCTAGTATACTCTGGACTGAAGCTGTGTGCCTTCATTGTTTTTGTAGCTGTTGTTTTGAGGCATGTTTAAAAAAAAAAAAAAAAAATGCACTTTGTGAAAGTCAAACTATAGTATTTCCCATAGTAGTAGTGGGTATCAGGATTATCTCAGGGAGAGCATGTCCCAAATTCCAAGCTGCTGTTTTGAGGCATGTTAAAAAAAATAATGCACTTTTTGACTTCAATAATAAATATGGCAGTGCCATGTTGGCACTTTTTTCCATAACTTGAGTTGAAGATGTTCTCTTATTTTGGAAAACTTTGTTTTTAATTGATTGATTGAAACATGTATTAGTAGATTGCACAGTACAGTACATATTCCGTACAATTGACCACTAAATGGTAACACCCAAATAAGTTTTTCAACTTGTTTAAGTCGGAGTCCACGTTAATCAATTCATGGTAAAGTTACATTGTTTAATGCATCCAGCGGGGCATCACAACAAAATTAGGCATAATAATGTGTTAATTCCACGACTGTATATATCGGTATATGTTGATATCGGAATCGGTAATTAAGAGTTGGACAATATCGGAATATCGGCAAAAAAGCCATTATCGGACATCTCTAGTACACACATTACGATATGGAACTCGTTTTAATCCATACAGTTTTGGCTGTGTGAAATCCAACTTCTCTGTCTCTCACAAAGAAAAGCATGTGATTGCGTCTCCCTTGTAACACACTGCCAGACCCTCTCAAATATACGCTATTAAAGAGCTGTAATTGGATATATTCCGAACTTGACCCACCGATATATAAGACAAAATAAATATGATTGGATTTAGTTTCTAACAACATTTTCATCTGGTTTTTATTCGTGGACTAAAATGTAAGATTAGTTCGTCTTCATCTTAATCAATGTCCATTTCTTTTGATTAGTCATCATCTCATTTTAGTCAGGGAAAAACAGGTCGTTTACGATAACCAAGATGAAAATGATTAGTCCCCAAGGTTAACGATCAATTATCCAGGCCAAACAATTTACTATGTTACCTTCTGAGCCTGCAGCACAGCCTCCCTCTGCTGCCAGCGCTTGTAAAGGCCAAAGAGGGGTGTGGCTCCATCAACCCACTGGATGAGCCCCGACCGAGTTCCAAGGGGTGTGACGGAGTAATGGCGGGCATGGAAGCGAGGCTGCTCTTGCTGGTTGATCTTGGTGAACATGGTGTTTACAATTGACAAGAACTGCATAATGCGCTCATCCAGATGTAAATCCTCCAGGCCTGATGTAAAAAAAAAAGAAGAAAAAAAAGATCACTTCATTAAAACTGACATACTATTTATTAGGAGTGTAACGGTACGTGTATTTGTATTGAACCGTTTCGGTACGGGGTTTCGGCTCGGTTCGGAGGTGTACCGAACGAGTTTCCACACGAACATATGAAGTAGCCGCCTAAGCTAAAGTCTTAACAAGCTGCTCCGCTTTCTGCCTCTTGTCTCTGTCAGTCCCCTACACAGCACCCAGCATTGTCCCACCCACACAACCATTGGGTGTTACACGCAGAGCGGTAACACCCAATCAGCAGTGCGTATTCAGAGCGCATGTAGTCAGTGCTTAGCGTTTAGCAGGTAAGCATCAGGCAGTGGACTCTCCCCAAATGATAATAAACACCTCCCAGTCAACGACTAGTAACATCACTATGAGCCCGTTGACCTTCTAGAAATATAAAAAGGCAGCTCAGCTCGCTCGCAGTCCTGGCTTGAGGTGAAGGCTAATTCGCTTTTAGCGTAACGTTAGCTCATTTTGCGGTGTGTGTGTGCGCGTGTGTGTGTTACGGACAGCAAAGCCCTGTCTGTCTGTTATTTCACTTTACCTTTTTCTGTGTTGATTGAGCTGTGTTGAAGCAGCAAAAAATGACATTATGTTAAATGAAGAGGTTATGTCTCTAATAGTTGATATAATAATGTAAGTGCATCATTAAGCCTACATGAACTCCATGGTGTTCAGGGATGAATAGTCTCTCCTATTGCTATTGTACTATTTTTTCAGCTATAGTTACATTAATCATTAGTAATGGAGCAGCTTAGTTTTGAATGGCAGGGACCCTGCTATCATAAAAATATAACATTTACATAATAAAAATCAACTACAGGCTTCCCAAATGCTGTAATAAATGAAACATGATGAGTTGACTTGAAACTGTTTAATGTTGCACTTTTTATATGTAGAAGAAAAGTTTTGTCATTTGATTTAATCTGAGCAACAACTTGAGGCAGTTTAATGTTGATTAACGTGGGCAGAATTATTATAGTGTTCCCAATGTTAAAAGGATAAAGCCATCGTTTACAAATAAACAACCAAAAAATGTATATTTTGTTGTTTTCTTACTGTACCGAAAATGAACCGAACCGTGACCTCTAAACCGAGGTACATACCAAACCGAAATTCTTGTGTACCGTTACACCCCTACTATTTATATATTTATTGTTGTATGAGGTTAGAGTTTGACGATTTTCACCGATTATCTACAATACCTGGATGTCGGTCTATCTTTTATCTCTCAATGTTTTATGGACACATGACAAATACAAATAGTGTGTTTTTTTGTATGAAAATGTGTGTTGTGTACAATCTACTGAGGAATCAAACATTGTACCAAAATCAAATTATTCATATGCAGCTTTTACCTTTGAAAAGGTATGGGTAGTTGTGTCCATCAGATCCCTGGAAGAAGAGTTTTTTGGGCTTGGTCTTGGTGGGAAGAATGGTAATCGACTTGCCAATGCTCTGTATAGTGACAGTGTCCGATGCAGACACCACGCCAGGCAGGGCCATCTCAGTGGCAGTCATAGATGCCAAGTGTGGACTGATCTCATCTAAATGGAGCAGGTAGCTGGCTCGCTTTTGAGCACGCTGCTGCAGGCTTAACATCATCTGAAGAAAACAAAGATGAGTATCATTAATTCTGTCAAGAGGAATTTATAAACAAAATAATGCTGTTAGTCTAGACCACAGGTGTCAAACTCAAGGCCCGGGGGCCAAATCTGGCTTGTCACATTATTTTATGTGGCCCGCGAAAGCCTGGAAATAATATGCGTTGATAAAATGCTTAATCTTTTCTTACTAGATATATTTGTTCATTCCCTTTTGACATTAAAAATCATGTACTGCATGCAATTGCATATCTTTTAAAATTCAATATTATCAAAATCAAAATATTATATTATGTATTCCAAAAATATTTTTTGTTAAAATAAAGATAAATACTCTACTTATGCTTTCAAAACAAATTATAAATCAAACTGTAAAATTGACAATAGATTTTACGTTTAAATTCCGCCGACTGAGTTTTTTTTACCGTAAAATCAACTTTGGTACTGTTTTTTTTTCCATATACAGTAAGACACAAACATTAAAAAACAAACCAAAAAAACATTAAAACAAAATTTTACAAAACAAACAAACTGGCAGCTCTGTTGCTTGAATTTTACCGCTAAAAACTGGTATTATTTTTCCATTCCATTCATTCAATTGTTTTATATGCTGTTAAAAAAAACCCACTGCTTTTACTGTAAAATTCTGGTGACTGAGCAGCCAGTTTTTAAAGTAAAATTTGAATATATTCTTAGCAGCTTATGTAAAAAAAATATTGTTAATGTATTATATACTGTATATACATATATCGTATTTTTCGGACTATAAGTCGCAGTTTTTTTTCATAGTTTGGCCGAGGGTGCGACTTATACTCAGGAGCGACTTGTGTGTGAAATTATTAACACATTACCGTAAAATATAAAATAATATTTAGCTCATTCACGTAAGAGACTAGACGTATAAGATTTCATGGGATTTAGCTATTAACCTACTCAGTGGCCTAGTGGTTAGAGTGTCCGCCCTGAGATCGGTAGGTTGTGAGTTCAAACCCCGGCCGGGTCATACCAAAGACTATAAAAATGGGACCCATTACCTCCCTGCTTGGCACTCAGCATCAAGGCTTGGAATTGGGGGTTAAATCACCAAAAATGATTCCCGGGCGCGGATACGCTGCTGCCCACTGCTCCCCTCACCTCCCAGGGGGTGATCGAGGGGATGGGTCAAATGCAGAGGACAAATTTCACCACACCTAGTGTGTGTGTGACAATCATTGGTACTTTAACTTTAACTTAAGATTAGGAGTGACAGATTGTTTGGTAAACGTATAGCATGTTCTATATGTTATAGTTATTTGAATGACTCTTACCATAATATGTTACGTTAACATACCAGGCACGTTCTCAGTTGGTTATTTATGCCTCATATAACGTACACTTATTCAGCCTGTTGTTCACTATTCTCTATTTATTTTAAATTGCCTTTCAAATGTCTATTCTTGGTGTTGGCTTTTATCAAATACATTTCCCCAAAAAATGCGACTTATATGTTTTTTTCCTTCTTTATTATGCATTTTTGGCTGGTGCGACTTATACTCCGGAGCGACTTATACTCCGAAAAATACGGTATTCGTATATTTCTCATTGTTAAAAGCAGCCCTCTGAGGGCAACCATAACTGCGATGTGGCCCTCAATGAAAACAAGTTTGACAACCCTGGTCTAGACCAGCACCATCACTACTAAATAGCACACATACTTGTTTGAAGGGGAGCCAGCTGCTGGCAGGGTTGGCAGGGTTGTGGGGGTTCCTTAGTCGCTCAAGGGCAGAATTGATAGCATCACCATAGGTTTGCTGGAACCAGGTCTCATGTGGCGTCTCTGCTGGGGCCGAAGTGATACTGCAGACATGTTCCAGGGCAAAAACCATGGGACGCATCAAAGCAGAGTGTTTCTCGCGCATTATCGCTATCTTTTCATCCCTGCAGCACAAACGACAGAAAAAAAACCAGGGCTGATTCTTGACGGAACAAATGCGCGAAAAGGCTCAGCTTCTCAGACAGGGGATAAGAATTCTTACCGGCGAAGTGTGTTATTGTTCTGAACCCGCTTAACCTCATCCTCCAGCTGTTGGATCCTTCGTAGGACATGCATGTGCTGCTGCTGCAACACCCCCAGCCACAATTCATCCCAGAGTAACGTCACCCTGCGCAGCTCTCCGACCAACTGCTGAACCTGCATGACACACAACTTGGTAAGAGCTTGCTGGGTAAACAGCACAATAACTTTAACAACAGTCAACAAATCTAGACAAAGTCCATTACCTGAAGCACCATGGTAGGGTTTGCTAAAGACAACTTTTCCACAATCTTGCTGTAACAATCCTGCATCATGGCCTGGTCTTGGCTGGAGCAGAATGTTGCTAGTTCTTCTGGAGCGTCTCCTTTCTCACGGTTCTCGGTCTGCTCATTCTCCTCACTCTCCTCCTCCCCATCTCCACCAAGGTCCTCTGCTGGGATGCTCCCCAAAAAGGTGGGCAGATCTGATGGTAGTTTGCTCCCTGTCAAAACATTGCTCAAATTTATATTTGGAGAGAATAAAGTAAAATTAATGACAAACGTTAGCAATGTGGGAGCAAAACGTGCGTGAGTGTGTGTCCTGTAGGGATGGGTACCGTTCACATTTCACCAATTCAGACCCTCACGTGACTACAGGGCGCCATGTTTGCTACCAATTTTGAAACCGAGTTGGCCATAATCTCTATATACACAGCTCTGGATTACAATGTTTTGCCTAGCTAGTAAGCATACTTTGCCATAAAGCTGAATGTGCCATGTTGAGCCCTACAAAGTGTTTATAATCTAAGAGTTGGCCTTATTCTCACTATACATGGCTCTGCCATATACACTACTGCCATTTAATGTCTTGGAATTGCAACTGCATGCAAAGTCTACTACAGGGGTGCTCATTACGTCGATCGCGATCTACCGGTCGATCACGGAGGGAGTGTCAGTCGATCCCCAGCCAGGCATTAAAAAAATAGTCCTAAAAATGAGCGATCATAAATCTTCACTATGACGTCACTTGATTGACATTCACGGCACCCGAGGGTCTTGTGAGATGACGCTGGCTGCTGCGAGCTCATTATTAAGAAAAAATTACCGACAGGAAGGCGAGAAACACTTTTTATTTCAACAGACTCTGGCGCCGTACCTGTCGTCAAAACTTCAAAGATCGACTGCACAGTTGCACAATAAAAGCGCTGCTTCATCCTGCCTGCGCTAACATAAGAGTCTCAGACAGCTGGTGTGCACAAGCTAGCAAGCTACGGAGTTTGCTGCCAATGTATTTATTGTAAAGTGTATACAAAGGAGTACGGAAGCTGGACAAATAAGATGCCAAAAACCAACCACTTTCATGTGGTATTCGACAGAAAGGAGGACTTTTTTTCTCCTCCATTTGAAAATGCGGACGTTATCAGCACCACTGTCTGATTCCTATCAATGCAAGTCATCAGAATCAGGTAATACACCAACTTATATTCTTGTCTTCATGAAAGAAAGGAATCTATATGTGTTAAACATGCTTGCGTTATCTTTAAACACCTTTAACTTGTTAACAATATTAACTATATGTGTTAAACATGCTTGTATTATCTTTAAACACCTTTAACTTGTTAACAATATTAACTATATGTGTTAAACATGCTTGTGTTATCTTTAAACAACTTTAACTTGTTAACAATATTAACTATATGTGTTAAACATGCTTGCATTATCTTTAAACACTTTTAACTTGTTAACAATATTAACTATATATATTAAACATTCTTGTAGTATCGTTAAACACCTTTAATTTATTAACAATATTAACTACATGTGTTAAACATGCTTGCATTATCATTAAACACCTTTAACTTGTTAACAAAAACATATATTTCATAAATAAGTAAATATAAATGATATATATGAATGAGGTAGATCCCCGCGACTTGATCAATTGAAAAGTAGCTCGCCTGCAGAAAAAGTGTGAGCACCCCTGGTCTAATATATATATATATATATATATATATATATATATATATATAAAGCCAGGTTACTTGTAGACCTCCACCCCAGATAACACCTCACTCCACAACTTGCACTGAGCCTAGTCTATAAACTCCACTATTTGCTGTACATATCCTACCAAGTCAGTCCTACACTGTTCCAATGTCCAGTTCTCTGATGATGCAATTGTTGATGACTATCAACCAAACCTAATCCCCCACCCTCCACACCCCGGATTGTAAATAATGTAAATAATTCAATGTACCTGTATATACTCTGATGTTTATCTTGTGTGATGACTGTATTATGATGATAGTATATATCTGTATCATAAATCAATTTAAGTGGACCCCGACTTAAACAAGTTGAAAAACGTATTCGGGTTTTACCATTTAGTGGTCAATTGTACGGAATATGTACTGCACTATGCAATCTACTAATAAAAGTTTCAATCAATCAATAACACTTGCAAATATAAGAACTGCACAGCAGTTATAATCAGCTCATTGTTAAATTTTTAATTAAGTTGTAAAAAAATATATTAGAAAACAATTAACATTTATTAAGATATTAATACACACAAAAGTTTTAAAAAATTGCCACTATGTACTACCTGTATCGCTTACCAAGTACCGGTAATTGCAGTTCAAATGTGAAAAGGTGCCCTCCCTACAAGAATATAAGTGAAGGGGCAGCAGGTAGTATTTAAGTGTTGACTCCGGAAAGACATACAGGTTTTAACCGCTCTGACGTAGTGTGTTTGTGGATGTTGTCATGTTACCTTTGAAATTACAGTACATAGTTATTGGACTTTGTGTACATTCATCTTGTTGCAGACAAATTAACGGGTGTCGCTGCATCAAAGACACCTCATTAAAATAGATTTTTACACACCACAACAACAGGCACAAGATTAGCTGCCGAGCAAAGCAGTTATGGAATGGATCAATACCCGATTGGCACAGTAATAGGTTGGCTTGTACCGTACAAGAATAATGAGGCACAAGCATGAAAACAATCCTACCTGAATTCTGAGCCTCCCCTCCAAGGGAGAGTGAGCCCACAATGGCAGGGTAAAGGATGAGATGTGGAGAGTCCTGGGCTACACGGCAGAGCAAGCTACATATGCTCTGTCGAATATATGCCTCTGGGTGGTTGAGTCGGGAAAACAGCTGGGGGGTAATGCCTAATTAAGAGAGACACATGACAATTTAGGATAAAAAATATTTAGTCATTGGTAGTTAAGGAAGTTAGGTGTTCAGATTGCATGAATTCAACAAATTTGAAATAAATGTATAAAAAATTAAATGCACAAACGTCCAGATAGTTTGCACATTAAAGCAATGGATTGCTCGTTTGTCATACCCCTCCAGGGTGCTGTCGGAGTGGAGGCCAATCCTAGCTCAAGTCCCTCCCTCAGTTCCCCTGCATGCTTCACCAACAGTCGCAGGAGACGAAGGGTTGCCATGACGATCACATCATCATTGCTCTGCTTGCTGTTATGCCAGGACAGCAGAAGTTTGGGGTCGTCCTCGTCAATAGGGATCTAAAACCCAAAACATACAATACAGATTAGGGCTGGGCGATATATCGATATACTCGATATATCGCGGGTTTGTCTCTGTGCGATATAGAAAATGACTATATCGTAATATTCGAGTATAGGTTCTCACACAGTTGCTTTTAGCTACAGGCATTACACTGCATGCGTTTCCCACTCTTTCTTGTCTCTCCTCACAGAGACATAAAAACAAGCGCACCTTCTTACATACGTGCAACGTCACTCGCCCCACCCCGAGCAGAGAGGTAGCGACATGGTAACATTAGCTGTGATGCTAATGGAGTGGTGCGAGTGGTAATACGAGAGAGAGAATGTGCCAATCTGGTAACAAATGGAGGAAGAATTAATTTCCAAGAAAAACAGCACGGGGTCCATCGTCTGGCGGTGGTTTGGCTTCAAGCGGAAATGTGTTGAACAATTATGCGGCAAAAGCGTTGCTACAAAAAGTAGCAGCACTGCTAATTTGTAGCATCATTTGAAAAGTCACCCGCTAAAGAATGAAGAGTGCTTGAAACTCCGCATGTCAACATCTACGTTCGGTGCCACACCAACAAAATGCCGAAGCAACTATTTCCACATCAACACCGTATGAAAAAAATAGTCTACAACAGATTGAGATAACCTACCACAGAACGAAGGACATATACTATTTGAGTTTCTATTATGCAGCTCATTTTTATTGTCTTTGACACTTTTTGAAATATCTTGTGTGACATCATGCACAAAAGTGCACTTTATTTGTTTTTAACTATTGTAGTGGCGTTCTGAAAAAAAAGTGCACTTTAATTTAGTGTTGTTTTGATATATCATCTTAGTGACATCATGCACAAAAGTGCACTAACAGCTTGTTTTAAAATGTCTCTGACAATCTTGCACTTTCTGTTTTGGAAATGACATGAATGTTTGTGCCACTGCTTAATAACTGTTTAATAAATACACTTTTGCTAAATTGACTTAGTTGTGATTTCCCTCTCTGCATGAAAGTTTAAAATGAGCATATATTAATGCAGTATGAAGAAGAATGTTTTAATGTAGACACATAGAATCATCATACTGCTGTGATCATATGCATCAAGTGTTCATTCAAGGCTAAGGCAAAATATTGCGATACATATCGTGTATCGTGACATGGCCCAAAAATATCGAGATATTAATAAAAGGCCATATCGCCCAGCCCTAATACAGATGACTGCAGTTCGACTGCAATGATGCTCTGGTCGATCACAAGATACAGCCTCAATAAGGCTGTAACAAAAATGTGCCATTATTGATGGTATGATTAAAACAGAGCTTGTGATAGCACACTCTTAAAATGGTATAAAAGTTGCTAAACCCCGGAAGAAGAAAGAAGATGCTGTCAAATCTCACCTGGCCAGCATTGAGCTTCAAGAATGTGAAATAGGCCTGGCAAGAGATCCGATAGAGACCAAATATTCGGTCTACCACACGTCTCCAAACGCGGATAAGACCATCTGCAACGGGTTGGCCTGCTTCTGCCAGCCATGGGCATGACGCAGTGAGCTGCCGCCATATCACATCCACCATGTCATCCTCGTCATCTTCCTGCTGTAGCGCCATGTCTTCATCCTAAAGCAGGACAGATTAGTATTATGTATCAAGAAACAAATACTTCAACCGGAGTACGTACACTGCAAAAACTGAAATCTAAGATGAAATATCTCAAATAAGGGTGATATTTGCTTATTTTCTGTCTGATAAGATAATTCTTCTCACTAAGCAGATTTTATGTTAGCGTGTTTTACTTGTTTTAAGGGTTTTGGTCCTAAATGATCTCAGTAAGATATTACAGCTTGTTGCTGAGATTTGATGACCTATATTGAGTAAAACATGCTTGAAACTAGAATATCAACTGTTGCAAAGCTGTGTCATCAACACTCACAAGTATAAAACTACTTTTTTAAAGTAATAATTTCTTATTTCAAGCATGAAAAAAAAAATCATGACTTTGACACGATTGTGTCCCATAATTAAAACAGATGACAGCCAAATTGACTGTTCTGTTTTATTTTCAATGAAACAAGAGAAAATACGTACTCATATAGTAGTACAGTTGGCACAGTACAGTAAACTGACAGTTAATATTTAAACAATTGACATGTGACATTTCTAACAATTTTGAACAGAAATAGTTCATGCACAT
Source organism: Entelurus aequoreus (assembly GCF_033978785.1). Classification (NCBI taxonomy): domain Eukaryota; kingdom Metazoa; phylum Chordata; class Actinopteri; order Syngnathiformes; family Syngnathidae; genus Entelurus; species Entelurus aequoreus. Next base: position 33,041,607 of record NC_084755.1, read on the forward strand.
TCAGATTAATTCTTCAAAATTACAATAAAAAAAAAATTGGCCAGGGGCCAGGCTGTATACATGCGCACTAATTGACTGAAAGCGCACGCACTTGGTGCGATGATGTCACGTTATCGATGGAAAAATGCATTTTTAGACCATATGATTTGCCTGAGCGGCTAGGAGACCCCGAGAGTAACAAGCGGTCGCCATGTTGCCTTTCCATTATGAAAAATAAACTAGTTTTTAGTATAAGTTTGCTGGTTTCAAGAAATGTAATGCCGAGTGCATATCATTATGTCAAAATAATGGCACTAGCATTTACTTCATTTAAGAATATTTTTCAACATATTGAGCAAAAAGGTCTCTTTTTTTTTTTAAATCAAGAAAAGTGCACTTATTAGTGAGAATATATTTATTTTAAGGTATTTTTAGGTTCTTTGAAGTTACCGGTAGCTAATTTTACTTGTTTTGGAAAGTCTTGACAAGCCAAATGTTCTTGTTCTATTGGTAGATAATCTTGCTTAGTTCAAGTAAAATACCCCTCATTTTTGTATTTTTTGTTTTTGTTTTTGAACACTGACTTTTTGCAGTGTAGTGTTAAACTTTTAATATCTAGACAGAAATATTGACCTAATATATAGTGAACACAACCTGTAATGATGGTAAATGTGATGACACTACCTGTATGCCTGTAGGACGACACATGGCTTGCCCAAGAATGCTAAAAATGGTCTCCTTGTCTTCTTCACTTGTATTTGCCGGCAGTAGCTCCTCAATATCTTTTTTTTCTCCAGATAGAAGAGGCAACCCCTCCCCTTGGCTGCAGGGAAAAACATTACAGAAATCATGTCCAACTTATTTTGGTCTGGACGTACAATATAGTAGGCCTGGGTTGATATTCGATAAGTCAATTAACCGACGATAAATGAAAATTAAAGTCGTAAGTTTTCAGCGTCGATAAATTGCCTTGTGCATGATTCAAGAGCATTCACGCTTTTTGTCAGTTTCAGCAGCTGCGTGCGTTAGTGTCGTAGCGGAATGAAAAGAAGGGGGTGAATTATCTTGTCCTTCATTAAGTGTCTGACTGTTTGTGTGAAGAGGCAGGGCTGCTGGCCCGCTAGCATCACACAGCGCAACAAGTTAGCCCGTGACCAACACATGTAGTAGCACAAATGGACAAAATGATCACAAAACCAAATTCCACCGCACGAGTGTAGAAATATTTCAGTTTTTAGCGTTAGGAACAAGATGAGCCTATAAACACTGAGGTTTGCCGAAAGGCCGCGAATACAACAAACCTGCACGCCAACTTGAAACACAACCACACGACAGTTCACACTTCAAGTTTGGTAAAAAAAGGTTAGTGTGTCAACAACATTTTGTGCGCTCACAGAAAGTGTGGTTTAATACATCCCGAAAGACATGCTGCCATTTATTACTGTTCTAAAACTAGAATTTCTAAAAATGCTGCAAAGGTTTGACAGACATTTGTCATGTTGTCATGTCACGTCGGGGTTTCCTCGCTCGGATATCGTCAAACTTAAGTTGTTTTCGCATAAGACCTGTTAATACATAATCTGCTTCTAATGTAGTGTTTATATTGTCACTCTGCAGTTTAAAAAGGTCCTAACTTGATTGTCAGTTAAGTAATGTACAACTCCACCGCTACCTACATGTTCACTATTGAAGTGCAACCTTGTTTAAATGTATTGTATTGCTTGTGTTTGTGATTTTTATTCAAATGCAAAATTTTCCTAACAAAGTGTATTTCATTGTTATTTGTTTTATTTAACTTGGGTTTCATTCCAATTACAATGTAAACATATACAAGTAATACAAGTTTATTGCCGTTGAAATTATGTACAGTACAGGCCAAAAGTTTGGACACACCTTCTCATTCAATGTATTTTCTTTGTTTTCATGACTATTTACATTGTAGATTGTCACTGAAGGCATCAAAACTACGAATGAACACGTGGAGTTATGTACTTCACAAAAAAAGGTGAAATAACTGAAAACATGTTTTATATTCTAATATATACAAATTAGCCACCCTTTGCTCTGATTACTGCTTTGCACACTCTTGGCATTATCGATGAGCTTCAAGAGGTAGTCACCTAAAATGGTTTACATTTCACAGGTGTGCTTGAAGCTTATCGAGAGAATGCCAAGAGTGTGCAAAACAATAATCAGTTTGTTTTCAGTTATTTCACCTTTTTTTGTTAAGTACATAACTCCACGTTTTGATGCCTTCAGTGACAATCTACAATGTAAATAGTCATGAAAATAAAGAAAACGCATTGAATGAGGAGAAAGTGTGTCTAAACGTTTGGCCTAGGGCTGGGCGATATATCGATATACGCGATATATCGCGGGTTTGTCTCTGTGCGATATAGAAAATGACTATATTGTGATATTCGAGTATACGTTCTCACGCAGTTGCTTTTAGCTGCTGGCATTACACTACAAGCTCTCCTCGCTCTTTCCAGTGTCTCCTTCTCACAGATAGACAAGCGCATCTTCTTACACACCTCACGACATACGTCACATACGTATACGCCCTCACGCAGCAAAGAGGTAGCAGCATGGGTAACGTTAGCTGTGATGCTAGCGCAGACGTGCGAGTGAAAATACAAGAGAGAGAAGGTGCGAATCTGGTAACAAATGAAGGAATAATTAATTCCCCCCAAAAAAACAGCAGGGGGTCCATCGTCTGGCGGTGGTTTGGCTTCAAGTGGGAATATGTCGAACAGACAACCGTAATTTGTCAAGTGTGGGGCAAAAGCGTTGCTATAAAAAGTAGCATTACTGCCAATATGTAGCATCATTTGAAAAGTCACCTGCTAGAGAATGAAGAGTGCTTACTCCGCATGTCAACATCTCCGTTCGGTGCCACACGCCCACACCATCAAAATGCCGAGGCAAACATTTCCAGATCAACACCGTATGAAAAAAATGGTGATTTTTTTAGTTGTGATTTCCTTCTCTGCATAAAAGTTTTAAAGTAGCATATATTAATGCAGAATGAAGAAGAATGTTTTAATGTAGACACATATAATCATCATAGTGCTGTGATTATATGCATCAAGTGTTCATTCAAGGCTAAGGCAAAATATCGAGATATTTATCGTGTATCGCGATATGGCCTTAAAATATTGCGATATTAAAAAAAGGCCATATCGCCCAACCCTATTTTGGCCTGTACTGTACATAAAATGTACCATCTTGTAATCGGAACCAGAATGTATTTGCCTTGTTCCACTAACCTGGCATTATCAACGACTTTCCTACCCCAGCGGTAAGCCCAGCTGGCCAGGGCTGCCCAGGACTTGGCCACCTCTGGGGCCAGGCTGGTGGAAAGTTGGTAGAGTTGGCCAAGCACAAAGTCCGGCTCCCCAACACCTACACGCACTGCACCAAACACAAAAAAATGTTGTGGAACTCTTTCCAATACAAGCGGTTGAATAATCAAAATAATAAGCTTTAATCTGCATTAGAAAATAATGAAATATACTTTTGCTGCCAGATGGCAGTAATAACCATGCATTAAAGTAAATGTTCCCAACGTTACCTGAGGTCTCAGTGGTGATGTGAGGAATGCTTTGTTCCACGAGAGAAAGCTCCAGCAGAGCAGAAATGTTCTGACACAAAGGTGACAAGTTGCCCACAGCGTTGGATGAGTTGACAGCCCCAGACATCTTCACAACCTGCACCAAAATGTAACAAGGACTTAGCACACATAAGTCAAACACCAACAGACTTGCAACTTTCTCAGTCCAATCATGCCGTCAAGTGAGCGGACGTTAAAAACGGTGTACCTGTTTAAGCTGAGGTACCATGTCCTTCCAGTCAGCCAAAAGCCATTTGCAGAGAGTCAGCAGTGACCGACAGGCAGCACCTTCATTTTTCCCTACATAGCAATATGATAGAGCAGCCTTGCTCAGCATTTCCATGGCTGTAATGGACTGGCCTGTGGAATTAGACATTAGGTAAGTTGTTTTGTTTTTTTCCTAATATGATGCCAAAATAGCAAAGTACAACATTTTGCTCAAGTTCCTAGTAGGGTTGTACGGTATACGGATACTACTATAGTATCGCGCTACTAATGAATCAAAAACGGTACTCTATTTGAAAATTCCGGTTCCCAACGGGCATGACGCCGCGCCATCACGTCATGACATTGCTGGGTTTACGAGCAGAGGAGCATGTTCGGCAGTGCACAATCACGGGGTACTTACAAGCAGACAGTGTGTAGACAGAAAAGGGAGAATGGACGCATTTTGGCCTAAAAACTGACAAAGGTGAAGTTATAACACTGAAACGCCCTCTGGAAGAGGTGCTTTAAGACATGGCTAGCAAGCTAGCAGCTAACATCCATCCGCAGTCGGCAGTGTTTCAGCTATTTCTAAATCACTAATCCTCGCACCCATGTCGACAAAGTAAGTTTCTTACACGTATCATCCCTGCAGGACGAGGAATAGCTAAACATGCTTCACTACACACCGTAGGAGGATATAACTGCTCACCGCTAACGAAAGCTAGCGCGTCACAATGTAAACAAATGCCATGGGTGGACCTACACCTGGCATCCACTGTAATGATACCAAGTACAAGAGCGTATCTAGTCGATAATACTATGATTACATCTATATCTTTTTTCCTTTTTTTAAAATCCATATTATGTTTATAAACTCAGTAAATACGTCCCTGGACACATGAGGACTTTGACTATGACCAATGTATGATCCTGTAACTACTTGGTATCGGATCGATACCTAATTTTGTGGTATCATCCAAAACTAATGTAAAGTATCCAAACAACAGAAAAATAAATTATTACATTTTAACAGAAGTGTAGACAGAACATGTTGAAACGGAAAATAAGCAGACATTAACAGTAAATGAACAAGTAGATTAATAATACATTTTTACAGCTTGTCCTTTATAATTTTGACAAAATAATAGAATGATAAATGACACAATATGTCACTGCATACGTCAGCAGACAAATTAAGAGCCTTTATTTGCTTACTTACTACTAAGACAAGTTGTCTAGTATGTTCACTATTATATTTAAGGACAAAATTGTTCTTTGATTGCAATAAGAAACATATGTTTAATGTACCGTAAGATTTTTTGTTAAAATAAAGCTAATATTGCAATTTTTTTGTGGTCCTCTTCATTTAGAAAAGTATCGAAATACATTTTGGTACCGGTACCACAATATTGGTATCGGGACAACCCTAGTTCCTTAAACGCAAAAACTCATTTTCATACTTGGTTCATGTTCAATTAATACATGACAACGTCCTCACCTGAAGTTCTCACTACTTTGGCTTTTTCTATCTGCAGCTCCGGCCCCCATTTCTCTCCCAGTGTGCCCTCCACTGTTAGCCGCCGGAATGCTGTTATCAGTTCGTCGCCCTGCTCCTCCTTTTGGGTTCCATCACAGCACTGACTGAGCAAGCGGGACGCCAGGGCAATGTTGCCTTTTTTCCGGGCAAACTTTACAGTAGTCAAACAAAGTTCCATCAGGTGACCATCTGTGGAAGGAGAGGAACCTGGAAAGAAAAGACACACGTTTTAAACGGGTTCGCTTGGACTGGGTTGGTCAATGGCTTATCTCCAGCTCTTAACTTTATTTTTCAACGTCTGATCAAAATGTAGTCCCCCGTGTGGTTTAGTAAAACTGGGTCTAAACCAGGGGTGTCCAAAATTTTTTCAGCGACGGCCGCATACATTTTTAAAATAAAAATGGGTAAATTAACTAAAAATATCAATATTACAGTGGCATAAACCAAAACAGTCAGACCGCGCTGTTCAGTATCGTAGCCACTGATTGGCTCAGATTTAAAACAGCATTACTAACTGTCAGGTTCAAACACTGATGACATCTATTAAACAAGACAAGAGGCAAAGAATTAAACAGACAGAACTCAATTTGGACTCAATATTGAGGAGAGTCGTCTGTACACTGTACCCTTGCACAGTATCTCAGCACGCTCTGCCAAAAGATTGCGTGCCTCCTCCTCTTATTTTGGACCATCCCCGACCACATGACCACCATTGTTTCCAAAGGAGAAAGGTCGCAAAAAGTTCACAGAAAAGGTCGTAAACAATTCATAGAAAAAGTCAGTTCAAAAAGAGTTCGTAAAATAGTTAAAAAAAAGAGGTCCATAAAATAGTTCAAAAAGAGTTCGTAAAATATTTCAAAAAGAGGTCGTCTGGAAATTGGGCAGATCCTGTCATCTCTCCGCTTTGAAGTCCTTGGGTTAGAACAATATCTTTCTGTTGATTACCATACATGAAAGAACACAGGAACACCTTCATCTTGCTTTCCCCCCAACACAGTGGAGTTTTACGAGCCTTACTCTTGGTAGGTTTCAAAGACAGCTTTTGTCTTCTTGCCTGGAACTCATTTCAACACAAAGTTTTTTGTGATAACTTACAAACAACTTTTCTAACTAATTTTCTCATATAAATTGGTACTTACCATATGCTAACTGTTAGCATTCTAACACACTAGCACGCTAACTTTTTAAGCTAATTTTGCAGTCGAACACCTCAGGGTCATTTAACATGGTACTTTACACATGCTAACGTTAGCAGTCTAGCATGCTAACTTGTTTAGCCAATCTTACAGCCGAACACCTTAGAGCCATATAACTTGGTACTTGACCAATGCTAACTGTTAGCATGCTAACGTTTGGATTCTAACACTCTTACATTAGCATGCAAACTTTTTAACAAATTTTGCAGCCCAACACCTCTGTCATATAACTTGGTACTTGATACATGCTAACTTTTTAAAATTGATTTTACATGCGTACTCTTCATAGTCATGACTTGGTACCAGACGCTTTTTAACTGTTAGCATGCTAACGTTAGCATTTAAGTTTGGTTTGCGCATTTCAGCCTTCACACGCAATTTCTCCCAAATTGCTCATTCCAGTTTTTTGTGTAGTTTTCTTATTTTGTTTTAGAATGTTTTGTATGCCAAAAGAAGAAAAAAGACAAGCTGCGGGCCGCAAATGGCACCCGGGGCGCACTTTGGACACCCGTGGTCTGACCAGTCGCTTTTAAGATGACAATCTGGTAATTACGTAGCGCTCCAAATTCCCTTCCAGAAAAGAATACGGAAATATAACACTTGATGACATAACACAAAATGTACTTTTTATGCAGATGTTCTCAAATGTTTGCTGTTGATTCATTTTGACTCCCACACAATCACATACGTTTGGGCTAGGGATGTTCCTATCAGGGATTTATGCTGCCGATTCCGATACCATTATTGATCTTCCATGAGTGAGATCGGTCGATACAACTACCGATCACATGTATTAACAGTACTTTTTTGTGAGTTCTATACACAGATGAACAATATCTGCACATTATTTTAATTAGTTCTTTATGTTTTATTACATACAATTGTTTGAGCAAAACAAAGCCAATAGTACACAATACCTACACTAAATCAAAAACTACTATTACTCATTAAAATGTGTTATGCCCTCAAAGTCCTTCTGTGTACAGGTTCTTATTCTCTGAATTTGTAAACATTAACAAAATCAAAATACATTTTGAAAAAATACAACTAGGTTAGGGTTAGGGGTTAACCCTAATCTATGTATCCACTATCTAGACTCTTATTTAGCCACTTGTAAATTTCATGTTAATAAGTGCTTACTTTCTGCTGTAACAGTTCCATCTACACTAAAGTTTACTAAGAACATATTTCTTCTGTTGTTTAAAGCTAGCTTAGCCGTTAGCTTAGCTATTAGCATGCCTGCTCCTACTTTATTTTGGCGTATAACATGTTTACCTTGATAATGATACATAAGATATTTAGAAATGGAGCTTATTTTCCGTAATAGAGGTGATTATAATTAGCTTATGGGAGAGGCTCCACACGGTGTATGAAGATACATAATTAAAGTATCAGCCAGTGTGGATCTGCTTTTGTGATCGGCATTGAAAGGCATTAATCTGCAATTTTTCAAGAATATCTGCCGATACCGATTGGTAACCGATCGATCGGTACATACCTAGTTTGGAGTATTATAATGTGCTTGCATATATGCTAATTGCTTTGTCCCGTTAACCTCTGGATTAAACTAATATTAAAAAGTCAATATTTTAGTGGAAACCTCAACCCCTGGGTAAATACCGCATTGGCATCTTGCAAAGAGTGGCTATTTTGAAGAAACTAGAATATAAAACATGGTTTCAGTTATTTAACCTTTTTAACTCCACGTGTTCATTCATAGTTTTGATGCCTCCAGTGACAATATACAATGTAAATAGTCATGAAAATAAAGAAAACGCATTGAATGAGGTGTGTCCAAACTTTTGGCTTGTACTGTACATGTTTTGACAGCTAACACTAACTATCCAAATCGGTATCATGAGCAAACAACACCCAAAGCGAATGCGTGTGCACATACGCACGTTACGACATTATGTCCTAGAAGCCGTAAGAGGGCGGGATAAAACGCTTTAAATTTAGCCCCCTCTAAGCATTTGTGTAAATGTTGCAAACAGCCCCTTTAAGTATAATTTTCAGTGACTGTCCAATAACCTCAGTTAAATATCGAGCAATTTTACAATTGGTTGTTGTCACCTCTGACTTTGATGAGAAGTTGTCTCTGGAACATGGTGTATCGGATTGCCTGAAGGAAAGGCTGGACATCTTGTTGCTTGCAGGTTCTAAGCGCTTCACTGTATAACGGTACCACACAGTCCTACAAAGAATACAAAAAAACAAAGGTTTGAGTCGTATGTTAACTTCATTTGGTCAACAGAATTGATGTTTAGTTTATTTCACTCAGCCTTTGAAAGATTTGATAGTTACATATCTGAATTAACCAATCTGTACAAACGGTTATCATAGTCGTTTATAACAGAACCACAAAATGTATTTATTGTTGAACAGCAAATCACTTCACACTTGTAAACACTTCTCTTTTTAAGACAACCAATTTAAAGTGTCATGGTGTACATGCCTCTTGTCCTGAGAGTGTGTTTTCCAATGTGGCAGTGCAGTGGAGCTGCAGAGTGGGAAGGGTGGGCAATGCATCAGAAAGAGTGAGGGTTGACAGGCGAAGAGGACCCAGGCCGATCCGCCCAGTTTGTTTCAGGCAGCGCACCAAAGTACTGCAAAAATACAAGACTTGTTTTACAAATATGCAATTGTAGTTTTCTAACATTCATTGAAGCAAAATACCATGGTAACTGGCATTTCACAAGGAACGGTATACAGTGGCAGCAGCCTAAGTCAGTCCCGCTTATGTTGACAACCGGTCTGTCAACCAACTCATCAGTTCCAAATCCACCGTGTTCTTCTTATTACTTAAAAGTTCCCACTTAGGTCAACATGTCAACATACATCAGGGCCATTTCTGTGAAAAATGGGTCAGTTTTTGGTATTTTTAAAATTAATCATTATCAGTGTTGAAAGGACAACAACATGACTATTGACTAGTTATACAGCAATAAAAACTGCACAAAGTGACTTCCTGTTCAGTGCAACTTAAATCTTTAAAAAAAACCTTGTGCAAGCTTAAGATTGACTATAAACACTTAGGATCCAAAAGGGATCCACTCATAAACGTGTCATAGGTCAGCAATAAATTAATATTAAATTTTTACTTTCAACGCTTGATATCTTTTAACAAATACAGATCTATTTATTGATATCATTTATTTATTTTTTTAATGTTTTATGGCCTTTTTGTCCAAAATAACTTTTTTTTTTTTTAATTGGGACCATGTAAAATCGCAATATTTCTAAAAATAACTTGCAAAGTGGACTACTTAAGGTTGGGTAATTACAGCCTTGAAATTGTCAATAATTCATGGCAACATACATTTTGATACAGTAGACCAAAAATATTTTTAAATTTCAGTGCCTCTCCCAGGTCAAACATTCTCCGATTTTCACCAATATTGAGGGAAACAATATTGAGGGCGTTCCGTGATGGCACTGCCTTTAACGTTCTCTACAACCTGTCGTCGCGTCCGCTTTTTCGCCATACAAACAGAGTGCCAGCCCAGTCACATGATGAATGCGGCCGCTGCTCACACACGTCAGCAACAGCAAGGCATACTTGGTCCACAGCCATACAGATCACACTGACGGTGGAAATATAAACAACTTTAACACTCTTACTAATATGCGCCACACTGCGAACCCACACCAAACAAGAATGACAAACACATTTCGGGAGAACATCCGCACAATATCACAACATAAACACAACAGAACAAATACCCAGAATACCATGCATCCCTAACTCTTCCGGGCTACATTATACACCCCCGCTACCACCAAACCCCGCCCACCTCAACCGACGCACGGAGGGGGGGAGGGGCTGATGTGTGGGTGGGCAGGGTTTGGTGGTAGCGGGGTTTGGTGGTAGCGGGGGAGTTAGGGATGCATGGGATTCTGGGTACCGTATTTTCCGCACCATAAGCCGCACCTAAAAACCACAATTTTTCTCAAAGCCTGACAGTGCGGCTAATAACCCGGTGCGCCTTATATATGGATTAATATTATTTATTTTCATAAAGTTTAGGTCTCGCAACTACGGTAAACAGCCGCCATCTTTTTTCCCCGTAGAAGAGGAAGCGCTTCTTCTTCTACTGTAAGCAACCGCCAAGGTGAGCACCCGCACCCGTAGTAGAAGAAGCGCGCGGATATTACGTTTCATTTCATTTGTGTGTTTCTGTAAAGACCACAAAATGTCTCCTACTAAGAGACACGCGTACAAGGTTCCACTGACTTTTGATATTCATGTGAACCGCACTGTGGATACAACGGGAGCACGTACGGTGAATATTCGCACCACAGGGAATGAGGAAGTTAGCTTGCCATGCTAACGGCCAGAAACTTCCACCCACGGTGATATTCAAAAGGAAGACCTTGCCAAAAGAGAACTTTCCAGCCGGCGTCATCATAAAAGCTAACTCGAAGGGATGGATGGATGAAGAAAAGATGAGCGAAGAGACCGGGTGACTTTTTTCACGCAGCTCCGTCCCTGTTGATCTATGACTGCATGCGCATCCACATCACAGATGGTGTCAAAAAACAAGTGAAGCACACCGAAGAATAATAATTCGAGGGATTTGTGGATGAGTAATAACTTCAGAAAGTGAGCTTTAAATGTTTATTTTGTGTGTTGTGTGACACTACCGTATGAGCAACGTTGAATTATTGATGTTGCTATTGCTCTGCACTATTTTGAGTGTTACTATTTTTGTGATTGCACATTTGCACATTACATTTTGGGAGTGAACAGAGTTGTTAGAACGCTGGTTTGTAATATATTATTAAAGTTTGACTGACCTGACTGTTTTTTTGACATTCCCTTTAGCGTAGCGTAGGTGCGGCTAATAACACGGGGCGGCTAATAGGTAAACAAAGTTTTGAAATATGCCATTCATTGAAGGTGCAGCTTACAACACGGGGCGGCTTATGGTGCGGAAAATACGGTATTTGTTCTGTTGGGTTTATGTTGTGATACATGCAATTGGGCCGGCACGCTATTTGGACAAGCTGTAGAGGGCGCTAAAGGCAGGGACATCACGGCACGCCCTTATTATTGTTGATTGGGTGAAAATCAGCAGACATTCAAAAGAATAGTTGCCCTGAAATTCGGGAGTCTCCCGGAAAAATCGAGAGGGTTGGCAAGTATGACGCTGTCAAGCGCCAGTCATATAAAACTTGCGGGCCGCACTAACATTACATTTTCATATTAAGGTGCGGTCCGCGTGTCTGAGACCCCTGGTTTATGCATAGCACAAAGCAAAAAAAAAAAAACTTTGTATGCAGTGTTATTTCATTTTAAATTTCAAAAGAGTTTTGTGGCTCCCATTGTTTTATTTAATTTGTGAAATGGGTCAAAATGGCTCTTTGAGTGGTAAAGGTTGCCGACCCCTGGTCTAGTGGGACGTGCGAAAGTTAAGTCGGAGAAAATGCAGTCCTTTATAAATTATTTAATGTTTCTCTGCGGCCCGGTAGTAAATGCGACATGGACCGGTACCGGTCCCCGAACCGGCGGATGGGGAGCACTGTCCTAGTGGACAGAGAAGACCAACCGCACCCGAGAGTACAAGTTGCAGTGGTGTGTGATGGCTCTACAGCTTGTGATGAACCTCAAAGAAGCATGGTAAACACAGACAACCATCTGAAGACAGGAATGAGTAGCATTCATATATAAATGATCACCATAATCTAGCACTGATAAAAATGTGGCAGAGACAAGGCGCTTTTTTACACCAAAAGGAAAACATCTCTTATTACGGAAGAAAAACCCCAAATTTAAGTTTTAGTTTCTTCACAAGTTGATCAATAAAAAGTTTACAAGTGAGAAAGTCATCAATTTAAACACCAAGGTATTTATATTCATGCACCACTTCTATGACATTCCCTTCAAGAGTGGCCACTACTTAGCACTCACGGTGCTGCTGTGTGCTAAAAATCGTTGTGTTTGGCCCTCGGCCCATTGGCAAATTTTTACTTTGGTCCCTTGAGGCAAAAAGTTTGGGCATCCCTGCTTTAAACATTAAAGACCTGAACTTTTAAACTATGACAGATAACAGGCCGTTATATCTTTTATGAATGACTCACTCTTGATTGGCTGTGGTCCTCTGTTCTGGTTGCTGGCTGGCCTTCGCCAAGGCACATACAGCAGTACGTAGGAGCTGCACCTCAATGGCTCTCTGCAGCTCTGTAGGATCTGGACTCATAGACGGCAGAAGCCTTTTCAGATCTAAAACAAAAAAAATGTCTCAACAAAGCACCTATTTTGCAATGACAGTTTGGACATTTCAAGTGAAATGCCAGGATTAAGGATTGAGTAACAATTGCCTTACCTAACTTGTCCTTGCTACTGGACAGTGAGCTAAAGTCCTCTCCGGGTAGAAGCTCAAGCTGAGCGCCGCACTCCATGAAATCTCCGTCCTCAAAGCGACTTAGAGCCTGAATGTAGTTGAAATCTGTCCTTAGATTGATGTTGACTGGATTGGTGGAGTTCTGCTTGAGGCTGTTAACAGTAGTCTGCCATTCTTTGACAGATGGCCAATCGGAAAGTGCCACATAGCACTGGCACGCTTTGTTGGCCATGAGGTTGACCACCTCAGGAGAGCACTCGCCTGCCTTCAGCAGCACAGTCTTCCTGCTGTCACCTTTGCAAAGAAAACCAAGAAAACTCACTAAGTAAGAGTCCAATGAGCAAGAGCTGGCATTCTAAAACTTAATTTACAGCAATCTGTCTGTGCTAAACAAAGATACCAGATGATTAACTCATATTTGCTGATTACCATTGCTTGTGTGTTTGGGGCTGCTGGTACTGTTGGAGAGTTTGAGTATATAACAGTCAGAGCTTTTGATGCTGCAGTCCATCCCTGAAACTGCAGACAGCTGATCTTGGTAGTCCAAAGCTGCCTTCTCAAACCTACACACAAACACATGCACAAACACTTGCTATATCACCCCTCTGATTTTGGCACTATTCCACTTTATAGCACACAGTATTGGTTTGTTTCTCACATTCACATCAAATAAATGTAAAAAAATATTTGTTTGATCAGCCATTTTAATGCCGTGTGACGGGCACAATTAAGGTATTTGAATAAACATTTACAAAATATTTTGCACCTGTATATATTTGCGGCTTAAAGTCTGAAGATATAAAAATTATTTTTTTCTTCTAAAATACGGAAATACCGAATATGTATATAAAGTGCTATACAAATAAAGTTCGATTTGATCGGACAAGAGTGCGTACAGGTGTGTGCTGCATGCTTTTATGAATCTAAATATGTGTACGTAAATTCTGAGGTTTGTGCTTAATTCCACGTTTTATAAATGAGGTCCCAGGACTTGATGAGCTGGTCGACATACAGTAGATGGTTGTCTACTCGGGATGTCGCGGTTTGAAAATGTCTTATCACGATTATTGTGACCAAAATTATCATGGTTATTTTTATCGCGGTATTTTTAAATGTGCTCAAAATTTTAAAAACTACTTACTCTGAAATCTTTCAACAAAGTTTCATTTAAAAAAACACAACACATTCAAAATGTATTTACCTCAAGTAGAAAATTGAATGTGCATTTGAAAGCAGCACAAGCATTATAAACAAAGTAATATGGCAGAAACAAAATACTAACAAGACATCATGGCGGAGCCAAAGTCGAGTTTCTTAACATGGAGATATTCTCACTACTTTTCTTTTGTCGAGCACAAAGAAAAGAACATTTTAGTTAAATGTAAGTTGTGTCTTGGATCAAAGATCCTATCTACTGCCCAAAACGGCAATTCAAATCTGCTGAAACAGCTACAAAAGCAACATGCTTCGACGAATCTAGTAAAGAGAGACACAGACTCCGATGCCACTTCACCTCCACCACCACCTAAGGATTTTAACGGAGGGACTGCTAGCCAGGACAACATTGATAGAGCCATTGCAGCGTATGTGCTAGAAGACATGCAGGCTATTCCTGATTTCAGGCAGCTAATTAGCATGATATCAGCGTCAAACAGCAAATGGCACGGAAAACATTTTCCAAGTACCTGGACAGTGAGGACATAAAAATGGAAAGCGAGCTCAAGAAAACACTCCAAACTCTGCCTCTGCTCATCATTCAGCACTGAAGGTACACACTCTGTCAATTCTCTTATCTACTGTTGTTCTTTCATTCTAGACTTCTAGTGTTTAATTATCACATCACTCTAAATGTATATACTATAAAGTTCACAAACATAAAGAGGGATCCTAGTGGGCCAGGCCAATCTTTCCTTATCTCTAAACTAAAACTGGGGAAATGCGTAGAGTGTTCTGGGCTTCAGTACAGTGTTGATCTCCTGAAGACATGTTTTTATTTCCGAATTCCTTGAGAGAAAAAAACGCCTGGTTAGGCTTTGTGTATGTCATGTGTGCCTTCCTTGGGTGAAGCCAGGTTTACAGCTATGTTGTTATTGTGCTGTTTGTTACTTATGTACAGTATGTTATGTTGCAGCTATTTAAAATAGATTTGTCAATTTGTTCTGGCCTGAAATAAATTGGCCCTTTGAAACATACATTTGTCTTTGTGTGTTGTATGTAGACCACATTGCTTAGCAGAGTTCAGTGATGCAAATGCGTGTCAAGTTGATCAACAGATTGTATTATTGTCCAGTGCAATAACAGTACTGAAATGAAGGCTAAAAGGGCATTAATGCGAGACTTAAAAAAAAAAAGAAAAAGAAAAAAAAAGTAACTAGTTACTTTTCACAGTAACGCATTACTTTTTGGTGTAAGTAACTGAGTTAGTAATTGAGTTACTTTTGAAATAAAGTAACTAGTAACTGTAACTATTTACTGGTTTTCAGTAACTAACCCAACACTGCTGACAACACAGCCTGCATTCAATTTGACGAGATAACAAAACATTTTAGCTAATATTGATGTTATTGGAACACTGACAAAGTAAACAAACTAAAGACTTTAAAAAAACAAGTTGTGGCAACATTCCCGACAAATCGCCTGCTGCAAGGTAACTCAGTCCCAGCAGCTGACAGAAGGAGGCGATGTTGTACTATAAAAACGAAACTGCAACATTAATTTTTTTTCTCCTCCAAGGTGTTTTTAGTGTGGGACCAATGCATCTGTCTCCAATATTGTACACACCTGTCGTGAAATGAAGTGCAATGAAGCTATCGGCTCCCTTTACTAAGAAGGGAACATCTCCAGAGCAAAGTTCCGCGTAGTTTCCGTTTTTTTTTCTTCTCGAGCATAATGGCGCATTTTATCATTATACCGTTTATTGTTACATCCCTATTGTCAACATAAACAAGTTCCAATGTAGTAAAAAAAAAAAAAAAAAAAGTAGCTTTTAAAACAAAGTATTAGTGCACTCAATTATTGCAAGCACATTATCTTCTAAAAGTTTCTCCACACAATAATATGCATCAATACGTTTTTCAACACACACATTTAATCTAAAATGTGTTAGTTTTGAAAAATTTCACAACACTAGAAAAAATAAACATATTTTGGGTTGTTTATTGCTTACCGTCCCTCTGCTTGCAAGGCAACTGAAGACAACCAGCTAAGACTCTTGCCAGTGTTGGAAAGGCTCCAGACAGCGAGTCCTTGGATGGCATCAGGACAACGCAGCTCACAGAGAGCTTCTGCCAATAATGTCAGGGGGACCTCTAATTCTGGACCCTGAAGCAAAAAACTAACCACAGTAACTACAAATCCATCTATCGTTTACCTGAAATCCTCTTTGACTGTGAACTCATACTGACCTGGGTGCTGCTGTTCTTAATCTCAGCAAGAAGATCAAAGCCGTGACGAATGGTCACTGCCGGCTGGCCAGACAGAAGACCAACTCTCATCAGAGCCAGACGGATCCTTGTCAGCCAGTCTTGGCATGTCTGACGGTTGGTGTAGAAGAATGTCCTGATGCCCTGTTTAAATTGGAACGAATCAGTCATACATAAGGGATTTGTACTGAAACTCTGTACCAATACCATAAAAACCAGACGAAAAAAGTAAGTAGAAATTGCGCCTCATTTCGGTACTAAAGAGTCCGAAATGAGGCATAGTTACTGCCAAGTGGCAACATGTCATGCTAACTAAAACGATTAAGCCGAAACACAGGAAAGTGTGGTTGTACTTCACCTCAAAAGATGCTGACCACCTGCAACAAGTGCTTGAAGTTGATATTGTACAAATGTCTTAGAAGTACTTTTAATACACGACTCGCATGTAGGATTAACTAGTTAACATAGTTGTAACACTAGTCTAACATCACCACAATTGTGTACAAATTATCAATTTCTGTTTGGAATACAGTATATGCAAGTTGTTGTACATTTCCTGTGTTCTGTAATGCTGCTGGGTTTTTTTTCCATTACTATATCGCTGTGATAGTTATGACACTTGTTTTGTAAATATATTACTTAATTATAAATATATTTATATTCAAGCAAGTGAGCACCCTTTAAGAAAAAAAAAGAAGAGTAAAACTGCCAAAAAAGAGGAACATTTTTAAAATCAAGACTACATTTCCTGCAATTTGGTGCATTTTTACACTTAATTTTACCTTTAGATTTATTCTCATTGGTTGGCTTTTTGACAATTAAATGTCCAATTTAATGTAGCAGGGAATTTTTTTTTAACTTTTTTGTAATTTACAAACATTATCATCATTGAAAATGTAATGTACAATTCTATAACATGCATGCTAAAAAAAAAATCAGAAAATGTTTTTACAGTCACGCCCCCTCGGGAAATATACTTCTGGTGTTATGACCTCTGTTTACATAGTCATGTCAAAAATATATTTTCTCGCTGGCTACTAATAAAAGCTCTAGAATGGGGGTCGGCAACCAAAGTGGCTCCCTGGAGCTTTTACAGAAATGTATGAAAATATATATATGATATAAAATATATATGATGTATAATAAAATATTTTTGTTTTAATAACGTTTCTGTAGGAGGACGAACATGACACAAACCTTCTTAATTGTTAAAAATCCCACTGATTATATTAAAAATGCTTCACTGACGAGAGTATTTGGCAAGCGCCGTTTTGTCCTACTAATTTTGGCGGTACTTGAACCCCCAATAGTTTGTTTACCTGTGCAATTTCTCCGACGCTACCCCAGTAAGACGTGTTTTATGCCACAATTTTTTTTTCTTATTTTGTCCACCAAACATGTTACGCTGTGCATGACTGCACAAAGGTGAGCTTTGTTGATGTGATTGGATTTGCGTGGAGTGCTAATCAGGCATATTTAGTCAGTGCATGACTGCAAGCTAATCGATGCTAACATTCTATTTAGGCTAGCTGTATGTACATATTGCATCATTATGCCTCGTTTGTTTGAGCTCATTTAATTCCCTTTACTTATGTCCTCTGTGTACTTAATGTATATGTCCCATGACATAATCTGTATGTAATATTGCTGCATTATAGACCACAGCAAACGTTACCCAGCTTGCAAAGATTGTAATAAATCCATTAGAAGAAGACAGCCGGCCGTTTCCTTTAACTTGGACACACACATCTTTACCCTTGGCCATTCTAAGTCAATAATTTCCCAAGAGTTATCTCACCCTCTAAGAAAGCCTCTGTTTTACTAATGTTTTTCAATGTTGTAAAAATGTGTAGAATAATTATTACATTTCAACGTTTCTGTCAATATTTGCGTCAGCCTGCGACACAGTCATTTTGATAGTAGGCTAATATAGACACTTACACCATGTGTTGCCTTTATTATAACACTTATATAAGGCTTTTTATTTTTTGCGGCTCCAGACGGATTTTTTTTTAATTTGCGGTCCAATTTGGCTCTTTCAACATATTGGGTTGCCGACCCCTGCTCGATAACTACAACTGGTTCCGAACTAACAGTGTTGGGATAATAATCATCCAACGTTGTTGCTTGGAGAGCGAACGCAGGAGACAACAATTAAGCTAGCTAGATGATGCTAACTAGAGAGCTTGTTTCGGCGCCCTGTCCTGCGAGTACCTGGGGCTGAGGCGAGAATTCAACAAATTTTGTTTCGATTTTTTTGATATTGTAGTAAGTATACATAATTCACCCACAGAACTTGTTTTTTCGAGTTCCGGTCAGACGAGTTTTCATGAGACACATTTCCAGTGTTGTGTGTTGCACTGAGAAGCCACAGGTGTTTAGTTACTGCTCGATTGCTGATAAGAAAACAAAGTCAGCTCCATCTTTTGACACTCTTCCTTCGACTCCCATCCTTACACGCTACAAAATCTAAACGCCAAAGTGATATTTTGACACGGAATTTAATGTTTAAAAATGTGGATTTCCGCGTTTCCACAGACATTTCATATGCCTGTATATTATTAAGTGTCAGCCGCTAAATTACTATTTTGTTTAAGGTGCAATTCACGGCTTTCTGTGAAAGGTAAAAGGTATTGTTTTTCTTTCTTTATGTTCCAGTTTGGGCAACTTTTAATCACCAGCACAGTTTCAAATAAAGGAAACAATATGTAAACGATACCCAACCCTTGTCATAACGCCAAATACAAGAGACCAGTAATCTCGTCTTGTGACCCCCA
Source organism: Entelurus aequoreus (assembly GCF_033978785.1). NCBI lineage: Eukaryota > Metazoa > Chordata > Actinopteri > Syngnathiformes > Syngnathidae > Entelurus > Entelurus aequoreus. The sequence continues at coordinate 33,060,682 of NC_084755.1, forward strand.
ACCTGATAAACAACATTTTAAACCTACCTTTGGTGGTGCAGTGAGAGCATTAGCACAGCCTTCATATGCGTTGTACATGAGCTTCTCCAGGTTTTCTAGGTACTGAAGCAGCAGAGCGATACGGAGTTGATTCGAGTGGTTACCATCCCCGTCACTTCCGCCACCAGTCCATGCGCCATCATCCTGCTCCGGGTTCAGGCTGTGGGCAGCCAGACTGCGAATCATACCTGGAATACAAGAATAGGGAGCAACATAAGAGAAGGCTAAACTGTTCTTTGTGACAATAAATTCAGGGTTGTAGAAAAGCATTCTTCGAAAAGTTTTTGATACTGTATATGTACGATAAAAAAAAATCTTTGAAAGTTACTGAATCTCGGGACAAATACTGTATAGAACCTTTAAAGAAGCCTACAAGCCCCAAAAGGTTTAATTGCATACTAGGCAGTATACCCACGTGTCTTATTACATGATTTCAAGCACAAATGAAATTCACTTGTAGCAATACACTAAAATACATCCCATGCGTTACCACTGCATTTTTTGATGACCCTTGTAGATGGTGGATTTAGTGTTGGCAATTTTGATTGATTGATTGAGACTTTTATTAGTAGGCTGCACAGTGAAGTACATATTCCGTACAATTGACCACTAAATGGTAACACCCCAATACGTTTTTCAACTTGTTTAAGTCGGGGTCCACTTAAATTGATTCATGATACAGATATATACTATCATATATACTATCATCATAATACAGTCATCACACAAGATAATCACATTTAATTATTTACAATCAGGGGTGTGGAGGGGGGGTTAGGATATGGACAGCAAGTAGTAGAGAGAGAGAGAGAGAGAGAGAAAGAGAGAGAGAGAGAGAGAGAGAAAGAGAAAGAGAAAGAGAAAGAGAGAGAGAAAGAGAGAGAGAGAAAGAGAGAGAGAGAAAGAGAGAGAGAGAGAGAGAGAGAGAGAGAGAGAGAGAGAGAGAGATCGATCAGAAGGCATAAGAAAAAGTATCTGCATTTGATTGTTTACATTTGATTATTAGCAATCCGGGGAGTGTGTTAGTTTAGGGTTGTAGCTGCCTGGAGGTGAACTTTTATTGCGGTTTTGAAAGAGGATAGGGATGCCCTTTCTTTTATACTTGTTGAGAGCGCATTCCACATTGATGTGGCATAGAAAGAGAATGAGTTAAGATCTTTGTTAGTTCGGAATCTGGGTTTCGGACTATAAGTTGCAGTTTTTTTTCATAGTTTGGCCGGGGGTGCGACTTACACTCAGGAGCGACTTATGTTTGAAATTATTAACACATTACCGTAAAATATCAAATAATATTATTTAGCTCATTCACGTAAGAGACTAGACGTATAAGATTTCATGGGATTTAGCGATTAGGAGTGACAGATTGTTTGGTAAACGTATAGCATGTTCTATATGTTATAGTTATTTGAATGACTCTTACCATAATATGTTACGTTAACATACCAGGCACGTTCTCAGTTGGTTATTTATGCCTCATATAACGTACACTTATTCAGCCTGTTGTTGACTATTCTTTATTTATTTTAAATTGCCTTTCAAATGTCTATTCTTGGTGTTGGCTTTTATCAAATAAATTTCCCCAAAAAATGCGACTTCTTCTCCAGTGCGACTTATATATGTTTTTTTCCTTCTTTATTATGCATTTTCAGCCGGTGCGACTTATACTTCGGAGCGACTTATAGTCCGAAAATTACAGTAATCGCCAAATGCAGTTCCTTTATATATATACTTCCTCTTAAGTCACACACTTATCATGCCTAATTCATGTTATTGTGATCACTCTAATCTTATATATAGATTTTTGGCCTCTCTTCACGACTGCAAACTGCTATTGAGATTGAACTCAAATGCAAACTTTTTAACGACAGGTAATTTGAGAGAAAAAAAGCTCTAACTTAACTGCACCAAAAATCTACACGGCACAATAACTATAAATCCATTGTTTCCGTCAAATGAATATATTAATGGATGTTCACAATGGCTTCAATCCAACATATACAGTAACTTAAAACTATCCTCCTTCCTCTTGCACACCAGGAATAAAGAAATAATGCCAAATTAGCATCCAATCAAATACAAGAAAAGGCTTGTGTCTTTACCTTCAATGGTCTGGAAGGTGTCCTGAGCACGGCCCAGTGGAGTTCTGAGTTTGGACAGTACAGTGAACTGTGCAGCTTCCCACACAGCCCACTGCCAGAGCACCACTTCAGTTTTTAACAGAGCCCTTGGCACGACCCCGGGACGCACACCGTCGCCACCCGCTTCGGCCATCCCGTTTCTCTAAGCGCTGGCAGCTGTAGTAAAGACGCTCCAGCCATGGATCCTTGCTGTAGACACAAACATGTGATTTTAAGAAAAGACTCATTACAATGGCACAGCTCGCAGTCATTTACTAGTGAGTTGGTATATTTTGCACACATAATGGATGGATGTTTGTCTATCTGTGCCAGAGACGTACAGTGACAGGCAGGCCAATGAAATTATCTTACACTTGATGGTAGGATGTATATAATTAGAGTACCGTATTTTCCGGACCATAGGGCGCACCGGATTATAAGGCACACTGCCGATGAGCGGGTCTAGTCAGGTCTATTTTCATACATAAAAGGCGCACCGGATTATAGGGCGCATTAAAGGGGTCATATTATTATTTTTTTCTAAATTGAAAACACTTCCTTGTTGTCTACATAACATGTAATGGTGGTTCTTTGGTCAAAATGTTGCATAGATTATGCTTTACAGATCATCTTCAAGCCGCTTTCTGATAGTCGCTTCAGGATGCGCCGTTTTGTGGGCGGTCTTATTTACGTGGCTCACCTTCGGCAGCATCTTTTCTCCGTCATCTTTGTTGCACAAGTGTAGAACGGGAGTGGAAGAAGTCTTAATAGATGGAGCTAACTGTTTTAATGACATTCAGACTTTACTTAAATCAATAACGGAGCGGCAGGTGAATAATGTAAACCCACTACACCGGTATGTTTTAGCGCTTTCATGGCGAGTTTACTGACAGATATAAGTAAGAACTTTACACTACTTCATATTAGAAATGGCAACTACGGAGGATGAATGTCCCATAACAAGAAGATGGACAAAAAGAAAAAGCTTATCGACTACGGTGTCCGCACGGACTACAAAGGCGGATGCGTGCACATTTTCAGGACTTATGCAGATCCCAAATACACATCAGCAGGTACCAGAAGGTAAGAAAAGCCCCTTTTGCATAATATTGCGAAACAAAACGCCAGATAATATGCCTTACCTTATACACACACCATAATAATACTCGTATGTTGAAGCACAGTACAATCCATCAAGCAGTGCGGCTTCATAGCTTACCAAAGTCGTACTAAAACATTTTGATGGATTATATTTCTGTATTGCTCATTGTAGGCAAATAAATAATCAAGTAAAACACTAAGATGACTATAGTTATACTACCGTATTTTTCGGATTATAAATCGCTCCGGAGTATAAGTCGCACCAGCCAAAAATGCATAATAAAGAAGGAAAAAAAAACATAAGTCGCACTGGAGTATAAGTCGCATTTTTTAGGGAAATTTATTTGATAAAATCCAACACCAAGAATAAACATTTGAAAGGCAATTTAAAATAAATAAATAATAATTGGCTTCTACTGGCTGCCACAACAACTTCCAGTCAGGATTTCGACCTCTTCATAGCACAGAGACGGCCCTTCTTAAAGTTATAAATGACATCCGTCTAAACACAGACTCTGGCAAAACTTCAGTATTAATGCTTTTGGACCTCAGTGGTGCATTTGACACTGTCGACCACTCAATACTTTTGGACAGGTTGGAAAACTGGGTGGGGATCTCAGGCACAGTTTTAAGCTGGTTCAAGTCATATCTACAAGATAGGAACTATTTTGTTTCCATTGGTGACTTTGTATCAGAACCAACCAACGTAACGTGTGGAGTCCCCCAAGGTTCAATCTTGGGGTCGACTTTATTTAACATCTATATGCTCCCACTAGGACAAATCATGCAAAATAATAACATTGACCATCATTGCTATGCCGATGACACCCAAATCTATGTAGCGCTATCACCAAATGACTATCGCCCCATAGATCTTCTGTGCCAGTGCATTGAGCAAGTCAAACACTGGATGTGCCAACATTTCCTACAACTAAATGAAGATAAAACTGAGATAATTGTTTTTGGTGCTAAAAAAGAAAGGTTTAAAGTCATCCAACACCTTCAATCACTGTCCCTGAAAACCTCAAACAAAGCCAGAAATCTTGGGGTTATTTTAGATTCTGATTTACATTTCGACAGTCACATCAAATCAGTAACAAAATCGGCCTACTATCACCTCAAAAATGTAAAAAGACTTAGAGGGCTCATGTCAGCTCAAGACTTTGAAAAACTTGTACATGCCTTTATTACCAGTAGGCTAGACTATTGTAATGGTCTACTTGCAGGTCTTCCCAAAAAAACTGTCAGGCAGCTACAGCTTGTTCAGAACGCTGCTGCTAGAGTTCTAACAAAGACCAAAAAATGTGAGCACATTACACCGATTCTTAAATCCTTACATTGGCTCCCTGTACATCAGAGAATTGATTTCAAAATCCTCCTGCTCACATATAAATCACTACATGGTCTAGGGCCCAAGTATATCACTGATATGCTCCCACTATATAAGCCCTCTAGATCACTAAGATCTTCTGAGACCAATCTGTTAGCGGTTCCAAGAGTAAACTCAAATCAAGGGAGAGCATCATTCAGTCACTATGCAACAAATAGCTGGAATAAACTTCCTGAAGATGTCAGACTCTCCCCAACTCTCACTACTTTTAAAACTAGACTGAAGACTTTTATGTTCACCTTAGCTTTCAGCTAAATCTTTTAATCTTTTAACTTTTAACGTCTGCACTGTTTTTATTTTTATTGTCTGCATTTTAATTTTGCTTTTATTTTCTTTCATTTCACTTTGTTGTCTGTGAAGCACTTTGAGTCTGCCTTGTGTATGAAAAGCGCTATACAAATAAAGTTGCTTTGCCTTGAACAACAGGCTGAATAAGTGTACGTTATATGAGGCATAAATAACCAACTGAGAACGTGCCTGGTATGTTAACGTAACATATTATGGTAAAGAGTCATTCAAATAACTATAACATATAGAACATGCTATACGTTTACCAAACAATCTGTCACTCCTAATCGCTAAATCCCATGAAATCTTCTTCCTCTGTGTCGCTTCTAAATAACTCTGCCAACTCCAAAGGTAGACAATGCACCGCTTCCTCTTCTATCGGTACGTCTAGTCTCTTACGTGAATGAGATAAATAATATTATTTGATATTTTACGGTAATGTGTTAATAATTTCACACATAAATCGCTCCAGAGTAAAGTCGTACCCCCGGCCAAACTATGAAAAAAACTGCGATTTATAATCTAAAAAATACGGTAAGTGGATAAACGCAGGCTTTTCCACTGTATGTGCACCACTTCTTGGCGATGCACAGAGCGACTGCTTTAGTGATCGCTTTCTGCATTATGCTCCTTTCTCATAATAAATGGTAACTTGTGTAAACGATTCCACCACACTAAGTTGCTTTTTAGCTGGAGTTTTTTGTTCGCCTAGTGCAGTTCATCCCACTCGGCTCCATGCTTCGTTTTCAGATGCAAGACTAAGTTTGTTGTGCGGCTTCCTTTTTTTTTTAAACTAACTTTTCAGCGTGCGGTCATTTGTTCCACGTCTGGTGCCGCAAATATAAACCACTGACAACACTTTTCTTTCCTCCGCTCCGGAACAAACGTCTCGCTCTCGTTCTAATTAGCAACAACCATATTTTGCTTAAAGTGTGAATATGCGCTTTGGAAGTAAGGGTGAGGGCGGAAGTTCGATATGTTAGATTTTTTATCGCTATATTAGTCTATTTATACCTGCATTGTCCTTTCCATCCTTACACTTTCCATCATTGTAGCTGAGCTACTGTGTTGAACAATTTCCCTTGTGGATCATTAAAGTTTGTCTAAGTCTAAGTCTAAGATACGGAAGCTCCGGGGGGCAAAATATATGTCGGAGAAAAAACATTGATTTTAAATTTTTGAAATCATCTACAACAAAAAACTTTAATTTATTGATAAAATCCATTTATCGTCTGGGCCTAATTATAACCTGTGTATATGTTGCCATTGGTACAACATTTTATTTTAGTGGTGTGCTTTGAGATTTTTCAGAAGTAAAATGTGTTTTGGCTCAAAAAAAGGCTAGGAAACACTGCTTTAAAAAGGACATACCCTCCACGGTGCAGGGTGCCGTACAAGATGAAGCTGATGAGGTCACTGAAGTCTTGGGGGTGAAAGGTGCTGCTTGGTGCTCGGCTCATGTGGTGGCGGATGGCCATTGAGATCTGGGTGATCTCTGGATGGCTGTGGTTACTGAACAAGAAAATAAATGTGAAACAAGCATGCAGCGTTGACATTTTGCAAATAATTGATTCAAGGAGATTATTTCTCCGGATAAAATGACAAGAATGTTAACAATAAAACCCTGCTTTGTGCATTATGGGGAAACAGAACAAAAACAAATTAGTTGTTGTGACGGGCAATTACAGTCGTACAACAGTTTTCCGTTATTAAAAAGCTCAAATCAATACACATTGCTATGATAAGACAAATTTGGGCTAACCTTATAAATGTTACAATGTTTGATGAACTTTCCCTGATGCAATTTTGTTGTTTTTTTACTAAACAAACCTCCATCACTATAGTTTGTGGTGTAGCATTTTTAGTTGTGACAATCAAAACCTCAAACATAAAACAGATTTTAAGATGCCCTTGAAATAGTGTCGTACCTTAGAGAAACATCCAGGGGAATTGTCCTAAGCAGCTTGCTGTACGCCTGCCTCACTTTCACTGCCGAGTGGACCAGCTGCACTCTGCACACATCCACACATCTAACACAAACACAACAGAATCTTAATTTAGGAGAGGAGTCGGATAACAAGAGAAGCTTGGCTTTCCCTAAAATGTAAAAAAAAACATAATAAGTGGTCAAATAAGTCCTTTTGTGTTTACATTTTATTGACTAAATATGCGCTAGAAAGCATTCAACTTTTGTTCAGTATCAGCTATGTTCGTGACAGCTGACTTCTTTGTCATTACTTCTCAAAGCATCACAGTGCATTTAAACAGTGTTAAGGGTGAGCGTCCATTGACTTCAATCGGCGAGCATAGAGTGGGTTGTTCTACTGCAGCGAAACTAAACAGCCATTGTGTGTACCGTATTTTTCGGACTATAAGTCGCACCGGCCGAAAATGCATAATAAAGAAGGAAAAAAACATAAGTCGCACTGGAGTATAAGTCGCATTTTTTGGGGAAATTTATTTGATAAAACCCAACACCAAGATGAGACATTTGAAAGGCAATTTAAAATAAAAAAAAGAATAGTGAACAACAGGCTGAATAAGTGTACGTTATATGAGGCATAAATAACCAACTGAGAACGTGCCTGGTATGTTAACGTAACATATTATGGTAAGAGTCATTCAAATAACTATAACATATAGAACATGCTATACGTTTACCAAACAATCTGTCACTCCTAATCGCTAAATCCCATGAAATCTTATATGTCTAGTCTCTTACGTGAATGAGCTAAATAATAATATTTGATATTTTACGGTAATGTGTTAATCATTTCACACATAAGTCGCTCCTGAGTATAAGTCGCACCCCCGGCCAAACTATGAAAAAAACTGCGACTTATAGTCCGAAAAATATGGTAATTGCCCTAATTGCAGCTAATTGTTGTTGAGATACTAGTCAGCTGAAGTTTGAGTGTTATGGTTGTAAATCCCTCCAAAACACCACTCCTGCGACTTGGCGTCCTTTTTCCTCATTAGTGTGCAATAGGAGGGGCATTTACTTTACAGTACAGGCCAAAGGTTTGGACACACCTTCTTATTCAATGTTTTCTTTATTTTCATGACTATTTACATTGTAGTTTTTCACTGAAGGCATCAAAATTATAAATGAACATATGTGGAGTTATGTACTTAACAAAAAAAGGGGAAATAACTGAAAACATGTTTTATATTCTAGTTTCTTCAAAATAGCCACCCTTTGCTCTGATTACTGTTTTGCACACTCTTGGCATTCTCTCGATGAGCTTCAAGAGGTGGTCCCCTGAAAGGGTTTTCACTTCACAGGTGATATAGTTGTGATGCCTTCAGTGACAATCTACAATGTAAATAGTCAAGAAAATAAAGAAAACGCATTGAAATGAGAAGGTGTGTCCAAACTTTTGGCCTGTACTGTTACAATTGCAAACAGCAGCTCTAAGTAAGCCGACTACGCAGAGCATCGATGCCATCTACTGTTTGGAGTTGTAACCACAAGCCACTCATACAAACCTTTTATAATGCTTTTGTGAGCGAGGGTGAGCAGAAAGCAAAAGAAAACAAAAAAAAGACGCCAAATCTTTTTGTGGCCGTCCAAAATTATCCAAGGCAGACCCCAAAATTAAATTAGTGTATGGGAAATGATTTCAATAAAAACTAAACACAGTAGATTTATATTACCTTATTTAATTTGTCTCTATATGGTCGCCTGTGTGCATGTCGATAATCATAAGCCATGCCTTCCCCCAAAGCTGGAAATATGAAACTAGAAAGTAGAGTATCTCCAGGAGTCAACTGTTTTTTTAACTGACCAGTTGGTCCACTGCATTTAACATAATACAGTAGTAAAAAATAGCTACCCAACAACTTTATTAATGTATTTCTATTAAATTCCTGAATGCACTTCATGGGTGTGTGTGTAACTGGAGTGTACCTCTGCAGAATCTCCGAGGATAATGACGAAGAGAGGGTGAGTAAGCTGTTGCAGGTTTGAAGGCATATACCCTGGTCTTCATTCAGAGCTAATGGGCGAGACAGCAGAAAGAAAATAGTCATTTTTTAATGTAATAAATGTGTCAGCCTACAAAAAGGACAGCGGACTCTTTGAACAGGTTGGGCTCACCGTTAGATAGCAGGCCCCTGCAGAATTTGGTGAACGAGGGCAAGGAGAAAAGAGGACTGTAGGTGTCTGATTTTTTCATCAGCAGTGAGATTTCTTGAGCCCACGTCAGCAGCAGCCTCCTGATACATCAACACACCAAGTTCTATGTGTGCCATTCTCACACTTCCCTACTACAGTTGTGGTCACAGTTTTACACACTTATCACAGTAATGAGCGTCATAGCAATTTGGAGTTCTCAATCAATCATTTGAACCGTAAAAGCACAACTAAATATGGGCATGTGAACATCTGACCCACAAAGCTTGTGTAATATTTGCAGCTTTTATGTTTGCGTGTGTTCAAAAACAAAGAGAAAAACAGAGAGAAGAGAAAACCTGGCTTCGGCGTAGAGATGCTCCTTCCCTAGCAGATTCCCCAGAAGATTGAGTAGAGTGCTAAAATGCTTCTTGGTGGCTGTTGTGACAGTGCTGATGACTGCACCATCAAACAGGGAAGGAGACGATGAAGACAAACTGGATGAGATGAAATGGTCATGTCTGATAGACACAAAGAGAAAGGGCCAGTTAGAAAGAAATACAATCATATACAGTATACATAAACAATAGATCACATGGATGCACCCATTAAAAGCCATAAAAAATGTATTTGTGATACTTTTAGCCCTGTAATATGCCTCTTACTGACTATGTTTACACTGCAGGTCAAAGTGGCCCAAACTTAATTGTTTCCAGCGGACTGTTTACACTGCAAGTAAAATGTGATCTTTATCAGACTCCAGTGTAAACGTGCACAGGCCCCAATGTCGCCTCGACGTCACTTGCATGCGCAGTTCAATAAAGAGAAAAAGGAAGTTAACCGGATTCCGTAAATGAACAAGAAAGTTGCTACTACTACTACTACTACTACAAAATAAATTAAAAGGCGCCACACCTTTAAAATAAGTGGGCTTTTTTATGTGAAAACAAATGTAAGTAATGTATGAATCATATGTATAGAAATATATACAGTGTAATATATTTGGGTGGATTCTAATAACTTTATGGCTATTAAGTAGAAGCAACGTGGATCTACGTTAGATTTATTTTTTAACTCACTTACTTAAACAACGTACGTAATGTACGAAACATGTCACCACAATCACCAAAAATGATTCCTGGGCACGGCACCGCTGTTGCCCACTGCTCCCCTCACCTCCCAGGGGGTGAACAAGGGGATGGGTCAAATGCAGAGGACAAATTTCACCACACCTAGTGTGTGTGTGACAATCATTGGTACTTTAACTTTAACTTAATGTAAGCAAATACGCTAGAGCGTCATTTCCGGTCCTTCAACCATCACTAGTTTTCTTGGGAATCAAAATATGTTTTCATATATTTTATATAACTTATTATTTGGGCACTACTGACTAGTGATGCACCGAAAATTCGGCCATGGGAAAAACTTAGCTCACCGAAACCGGATGTTGTGATGAAGTATCCACTACTGCTGGAGCGCTGCGTCTTTCCCGGCGCACACAAATGACTTAGCTCGCCCAAAAATGACGAAAAAGTCACTTACTGGTCGCATTTTTGTTTCACTACTTTTGGTTTGTTCTGTGTCGTGTTTGTGTCTCCTCTCAATTGCTCTGTTTATTGCAGTTCTGAGTGTTGCTGGGTCAGGTTTGGTTTTGGAATTGGATTGCATTGTTATGGTATTGCTGTGTATTGTTTTGTTGGATTGATTAATTTAAAAAAAAAAAAAATAATTTAAACAAAAAAAAAAACGATTTTTTAAAAATGAGAATCGATTCTGAATCGCACAACGTGCGAATCGCGATTCGAATCAATTTTCCCCACACTCCTAATAACAGTGTTGCTTCAGCTTGGTTATTATATGCAGGTCACAGCAAGTAAATGGAGCATCACTAGCAGTGATTCACAATTAAGAATGCACAGAAAAGAGAAAAATGTGTTCTTGTCTTGCATAGGGATTGTGATAAACAAAATTCCCCAAAAAGTGCACTTCCCCTTTAACTTTTGCAAAGTAAAGGGGGATTCAGCAGCAATAGCAGCTTTTGTAGCTAACGGAGGATGAGGTGCTTTGAGCAAGGTGGTGTGTTACTCGGCCAGAAAAGTAGTTCCTCTTGGTTAGCTGCTACAATAACAATGTTAGCATGGTTAATATGCAGGTCTGGGGCCGTACTTATCAAGCTTCTTAGAATTACTCCTAAGAAGTCTGCTAAGAGTTGACTTAAGAGTAAATAAATTATTCGCTGAAAGCTGCACTTAAAAGTTAGTTATCAAGCGTCTTACTCACACTTTCAGCGAAGTGTAGGACTGAATCTTAAGTGTCACACTCAGAGCTGAATTACGACATTACTATGTGCCGTAAACGGAATTTTAGGTGACGTCATTTCTGTGTCCATAGAAATTACCAATCACGGAAGGGAATCCGTTGTCTAAGAATAAAGAAATATCTTGGAAATATTTAAGTGGACAATGGAAGTGTATATTTTGACAATAAACTACAAAATAATACAAAACAAACTAGTCCCCGCCGGCACTCACGCTACCGCTCCCTCTCTTCTATCGCCCACACACTCACTGACGTCACTCACCTCACGGCCACACACATACGCTACTGTCATAACATTTTCTTTCCAATTCATTAATTAGGCAACTAATTTGAAACTGGTGTGGGTGGCTCTATATATACTAGCCCACTGCAGCCACATGCAGAAATCAACAAAGAATCGAAAAGTATTAAATCTGTGACAAAAATAATACCCGCTCTGTCTAAACGATACCGTTTGATCAGCTGCTCGTCATCAAAAAAAAACAACAACATTGTTCCGTTCCCTGAACGTTCGCGCACGTCTCTCTCGCCTCAGTGCCATCCCCTGCTGGCAACTCCTAACCACTTAAGACACCTCTGAAGGTCTCTTAAATATCGTGGAGAGTAGGAGTGATTCTTAGACTTAAGAACGTTGATAAAAAGCTTTTATTCTTAAGTTTGAGAGTAGGACTAAATTTCGCAAATTCTCAGGACTTAAGTGTAAAATGGCACTCTAAGAAGCTTGATAAGTACGGCCCCTGACCTGTAATGACTTGTGGTGCTCTAGTTTGACTATTACCTTGTGCAGTGGGAGTAGAGGGTGTAAAGCACAGCATACTGGATGGCAGGGTAGTAGACGGCCAACTCTGAGTGCACCAGTAGCAGATTGTGACTGAGCAGGGCAAAGACCGTGGGAGACAATGCCCACATCTGAACAGGTACAACACAATAACATCAGTAAGAAGGAAAAAATATATAGATTGATAAATCACAGTCGTGCCACTTACGCCAATGAGAGAGTTCTTGGTGTTTCCAATGGTGGTGAGAGTGCTGAGGTTGAAAATGAGGATAATCTGTGCTTTCTCTGGAGTGACGGTGACTGAAGTGAAAGCCGGGTGCTGGATGTTGAGGCAGGGGCTACTGAGTGGCAGGGCCCCACAAGTTGGCTCCAAGGTAGCCAGAATGCTCACCAGGGCACATGTCATCTCACCCAATACCATTTTATAAGCTGCCTCAAGTGTTGGAATGTTTTTCAGACTCAGGAGTGCTCGGTACACTCCATGTACAGCTGACGTCACCTGCAGCGCGCGCACATAAATTATGAGAAAACTAAACTGTATCCCAAAAGGCATCATCAAATTGTGTACAACACTGTATACATACCGTAGAAGAAAACAACGGTTTCAGTAACATGGCTAGTACATTTTTTTTAAATAATTGGCTTTGTGACTGCGTACACAAACTTAACTGAGTTCTGCAAACACAAAATCTTTGTTGAGGAGATGGCAGCAGACACGACTATAAACTACCCAGTGGGATATTATAAATATATAATAGTGTTACTGGAGCGGCATGAGATTATCATCTTTGTCTACACATGGAGTACCGGTAGGTTGTTTATACTGTCATGGTTAAAAACAACCTATACTATGAGCTGCAGGATGGCAAGGAAGAATATTTTGGGGCTGTTCATGGTATTTATGCCTTCAGTGACAATCTACAATGTAAATAGTCATGAAAATAAAGAAAAAATTGCATTGAATGAGGAGAAGGTGTGTCCAAACTTTTGGCCTGTACTGTAGTTCTTGAGTACATGGGGCCAGTGACAAGTAAAACCATTCAGCCGATGTAGGACTTCCAACAAAATAAAGACTAAGTCTATAGAAATCTGATGCATTATCACATACTGCTAATAGTATTGGGTTGCAGGGCTCGCAAACATTTTTTATATTAATTAACACATGGTTACAAACCTCTTTCTCTCGATGGAAGCGCAATTCCAGCAGCTGAGAGTCCGGTGCCAAAAGTTTTTCCACAAAGGAGGCAGGTAGCTTTGTGTTGATTTGTTCCACAATCTAAAACATAGAATGTACGCAAAATTGATATATGTGCATCTTGATTGCTCCATGGTTTTGTGTCAATTAAGTTATGTTGTAAAGTTACATTCTCGTGTTTTTTTCTACAATTAACAGAGGGTGCAAATAATTTAGACCAAGCTCGTTTGATCCCTGAACAAACTGAAAGAGGAAGGGTACAAACAAAGTTGTACAGACGGTATTGTGATACCTTATGCACATACTAGAAATACAAAAAATAAAAGCAAATAAAGGCAATGTTAATGAAACAAATAAGGTCTCAGTTATGTCTGTGTGACTGTCACTGGGATACATACAATACGGTATGTACTGAAGCTGAAATGCTCATTTTTCTCAAGGGGCGGATAGGATAGGTGCTTTATTGACATTGTATTTACAACACAACAAAACTTTGTTGAGCAATCCTATACAGCAGCATCTTGGTTTAAAGTAAATTAGCAGTTATATGGCAATTTATGTAATTCTACATCACGCTTCACTCTTTTTTTACTTTTAATGTGCCAGCCTTATTCCACACACAACATTAATAACAATCATTTAACTGTAAACATTTTTTTTAAAATTAGAATTATATTTTGAAAAAACTTTAATACGTAGAATTACCGTATTTTCGGACCATAAGCCGCTACTTTTTGTTCCAAGCTCTGAAGCCTGCGGTTTATATAAAGGTCCGGTTAATCTAGGGATTTTTCTTCACTTGAGGCCAAATTATGGAATGGATTAAGCAAAGAAATCAAACAATGTACTAAAATGATCCATTTTAAGAAACTGTTCAAAATCAAAGTGTCTACAAAGTACAAGGAAGAAAAAGCCTGATAAACATCTTGAACCTTATTAAAAAAAAGGAGAAAATCTTATTCATCTCATAAAGAATGAAGAAAACCATCAATTACTTTTGTTTTGTGTTGCTATGTTACGGGCACTGTTTAGAAACAATTAATGTATGCAAATAAACATTTACAAAATCTTCCCGTGTAAACATCTCATTTTAGAACGTACTGGTATATATCGGCGGCTTATAGTTCAGAAAAAACAGTATAAGCCGTCAAAAAAAAAAAAAAGGATAATTAAACATGACTTGCTAATTTATTTTTCAGATTAATCGATCAAGGAATTTGATACCTAATCTTTAATAAAAGGTGACCATACCAGAATGAGAAGGCTGAGCACTGCCAGGTTGTAGTCAGAACCACAACCCCGGCAGTTGCCTAGCTGGTCCAGGCCATAGGCCAGGACGGCCTCCATCAGTTTACCACAGGGCTCCATGCTGGCCAGCAAGACACCCAGACACTCGTTTGCAGCAGTTAGAACTGCCTCAGAGAACTGAACCTGCTTGGCTGCAGTCACACAGTTCAGAACCCGGTTGAGAACCTAAAAGTAGCACAGGAAAGCCCGGGTCAAAATACAGTTGATTTGCTGGTGAATTCAATAAGGAAATAAGGTTTTCGTTTAATATTCATTTTTTTGGGCCATCTGTGACAATACTTTGAACCATAACATTATGAATACAAATAAATACATTTTGAATCCACATTTCAAGTAATCTAAAATCTTCCACATTGACTTGATAGGTTCGGATTTTGAAAATAGATTCCCTGTGTGCCAGTCTTACATCATTGACATAGACTTCAGTGATAGGTGGTCCTCTGATGGGGTTGAATAGCTCTCCGATACTGCGAACCACTGTACTAAACACTCTCAACAGAGCTGCCAGCTTTGGCAGAGACACCGCAGGAGGCGGGATGTCTTCATCTGGTGCCTCGCCTGACATGACATGGCTCAGATCCTAAAAAGAGAAAAGAGTCAAAATACTGCATGGACACACTTTTTTTTTTTTTTCAAAAGTTATGGCAACATTTACACTTTCTGAGAAAGTCATAATTGCAAGTTTTCAAAATACAGTGGTATCTCAACTTACGAATATTTTGAGGTACTGGCTGTCACTTGGCTTATTGCTATGCTTTAGGTTGCAAGCACAAATTTGAGTTTCGAACTTCCCTGCCGCTAGTTGGCATAGCGAACACCACAGTGAACCCTGTAAGATCCACTCCAAAACATCTGGTCCTACTCGTTAGCAAAAGGTTATGTAGGTTATAGCTAGAGATCAACATAACTTTGTAAACCATTAGCAGCGGTCCACCTTCTAGCGCCGAAATAGGCGCTACTGAGACTTGCATTCCACCGACTAACTCGCAGCTTTCTATACATAAACTCTTTCAAAACTAAACAACCCAACTAAGATCTTCTTTCTCCCGTGTTGGAAAGCCTGAGTCAGCCTGAATGTGTAAACGAGGAGGAGCAGGGCACCCCTCAGCGCACACCGAGTGATTACTTCTGTGTCAATCACTTGTTCATTTGGTTATGAATTTATTTCAAAAATGCTAAACAAGTGGGCAAACATTTTACTCTACCGTATTTTTCGGAATATAAGTCACAGTTTTTTTCCTAGTTTGGCCGAGGGTGCGACTTATACTCAGGAGCGACTTATGTGTGAAATTATTAACACATTACCGTAAAATATCAAATAATATTATTTAGCTCATTCACGTAAGAGACTAGACGTATAAGATTTCATGGGATTTAGCGATTAGGAGTGACAGATTGTTTGGTAAACGTATAGCATGTTCTATATGTTATAGTTATTTGAATGACTCTTACCATAATATGTTACGTTAACATACCAGGCACGTTGTCAGTTGGTTATTTATGCCTCATATAACGTACACTTATTCAGCCTGTTGTTCACTATTCTTTATTTATTTTAAATTGCCTTTCAAATGTCTATTCTTGGTGTTGGGTTTTATCAAATACATTTCCCCCAAAAATGGTACTTATACTCCAGTGCGACTTATGTTTTTTTTCCTTCTTTATTAAGCATTTTCGACCGGTGCGACTTATACTCTGAAAAATACGGTAGTTTGATCAAATTTTGATCGATTTCTTTTAGGAAGCAAAATGCGATTAAAGGGTTGAAATCCCAATAGTTTTTTTCCCCTCCAAGTCACATAGTCTATTTTTAGTCGCATTTACGAGTAAATTTGTTGCACCGTACAGCAGTGCATATACAGCCAATCCACTTCATGTTCAACCTCACCTCTGCGTATGCTTCCATGTCCTCCAAGAACTGTCCCAGCAGAGTGGTTGAAAAAGACAAGTCTGCCACCCAGAATTGCTCCAGACTCTGTAACCAGCCTGTTAACACATAGCAGCAAGACAGTAATATTTTATCTATCCATCAAAAAAGCACAAATACAACACAAAGTATTGTATACAGTACAAATGCCACACAATTAGCAAAAACAGCTTAAACATGACCAAAATGCCCTTTGAAGTTGACTGTGTTGAAACAACATTGTAAAAATCCTCAAACATTGCGTGAAGAAAAATCACTGACCTGACACCTGCTGAGTGAGTGCTTGCTTCTGAGTGTGGTCAATGTGCCAACCCACCAGAATATCCACTGTGTCCTGTAGAACATAAGTACCACTCAATGATGCGGAGGACAATATTAACATAAAGTCTGCATGCGCCACAATCAGAGTGAATTGTGAGTACTTGGTGTTTCTGTGTGTCACAGACATAGGCAACAGCATCAGCTCACCCTAAAATTGGTGCTGAAGACATGCGGGAAGCTGCGAGCCACCTGAAGAATACATTTGACACTTTGACAAAGCAGCTCTGGTGTGTCCACGCTCTCCAAGATGGACTGGAGGTTGCTCATTACCAGCTGTAAACAAACACAAAAGGGCAGGACAATTGATCCATATACAGTTAGTGGTAGATTGACAACCAATGCACATGACTCTGAGCTTGTTTATTGCATTTAATAAAACAATCAAGTGAGTCCACTAACACATTCTCTTAGTTAAAGGCTTACTGAAACCCACTACTGCCGACCACGCAGTCTGATAGTTTATATATCAATGATGAAATCTTAACATTGCAACACATGCCAATACGGCCGAGTTAACTTATAAAGTGCAATTTTAAATTTCCCGGGAAACTTCCGGTTGAAAACGTCTATGTATGATGACGTTTGCGCGTGACGTCAATGGTTGAAGCGGAAGTATTCGGACACATTGTATCCAATAAAAACAGCTCTGTTTTCATCTCAAAATTCCACAGTATTCTGGACATCTGTGTTGGTGAATCTTTTGCAATTTGTTCAATTAACAATGGAGACTGCAAAGAAGAAAGCTGTAGGTGGGATCGGTGTATTAGCGGCCGGCTGCAGCAACACAACCAGGAGGACTTTGAGTTGGATAGCAGACGCGCTATCCGATGCTAGCCGCCGACCGCATCGATGATCGGGTGAAGTCCTTCGTCGCGCCGTCGATCGCTGGAACGCAGGTGAGCACGGGTGTTGATGAGCAGATGAGGGCTGGCGTAGGTGGAGAGCTAAAGTTTTTAGCATAGCTCTGTCGAGGTCCCGTAGCTAAGTTAGCTTCAATGGCGTCCTTAGCAACAGCATTGCTAGGCTTCGCCAGGCGGTACAGCATTAACCGTGTGGTTACAGGTCCAGTGTTTGGTAGTATTGTTGATCTTCTGTCTATCCTTCCAGTCAGGGGCTTATTTATTTTGTTTCTATCTGCATTTAAGCACGATGCTCTCACGTTAGCTAAAGTGCTTCGCCGATGTATTGTCGTGGAGATAAAAGTCACTGTGAATGTCCATTTCGCGTTCTCGACTCTCATTTTCAAGAGGATATAGTAGCCGAGGTGGTTTAAAATACAAATCCGTGATCCACAATAGAAAAAGGAGAAAGTGTGGAATCCAATGAGCCCTTGTACCTAACTTACGGTCTGAGCGAAAAAAGATACGTCCTGCACCGCACTCTAGTCCTTCACTCTCACGTTCCTCATCCACAAATCTTTCATCCTCACTCAAATTAATGGGGTAATCGTCGCTTTCTCGGTCTGAATCGCTCTCGCTGCTGGTGTAAACAATGGGGAAATGTGAGGAGCCTTTCAACCTGTGACGTCACGCTACTTCCTGTACAGGCAAGGCTTTTTTTATCAGCGACCAAAAGTTGCGAACTTTATCGTCGACGTTCTCTACTAAATCCTTTCAGCAAAAATATGGCAATATTGCGAAATGATCAAGTATGACACATAGAACGGATCTGCTATCCCCGTTTCAATAAGAAAATTTCATTTCAGTAGGCCTTTAATCTTAGTACAGTGGAACTTCAACTTAAGAGTGCCCCAACTAGGAGCGTTTGAGATTTGAGCCGTCTCTCGGCTAATTGTTATGCTTTAAGCTGCAAACAAAAAACATCCTAACTATTAACTGCCACAGTGAACCCTGTAAGATCCACCCAAAACATCCGGTCTTACTCGCTGGCATTAGCTTACAGATAAAGATGGACCTAACTTTGTTTTCCAAACATTGGAAGGAAGAAAGTGAATGTAAAGGTGACGATTTGAGATACAAGTGTTTTGAGTTTAAAGCTCCATCGCAGAACCAATTAAGCAGGTAAGTTAAAGGCCTACTGAAATGATTTTTTTTTATTTAAACGGGAATAGCAGATCCATTCTATGTGTCATACTTGATCATTTTGCGATATTGCCATATTTTTGCTGAAAGGATTTAGTAGAGAAAATCGACGATAAAGTTCGCAACTTTTGCTCGCTGATAAAAAAAAACCTTGCCTGTACCGGAAGTAGCGTGACGTCACAGGATGTAATATTCCTCACAATTTTCCTTTGTTTACAATGGAGCGAGAGATTCGGAGCGACAAAGCGACGATTACCCCATTAATTTGAGCGAGGATGAAAGATTCGTGGATGAGGAACGTTAGAGTGAAGGACTAGAGAGGCAGTGATGGACGTATCTTAGGTACAAGCTGGCTCATTGGATTCCACACTCTCTCCTTTTTCTATTGTGGATCACGGATTTGTATTTTAAACCACCTCGGATACTATATCCTCTTGAAAATGAGAGTCGAGCACGCGAAATGGACATTCACAGTGACTTTTATCTCCACGACAATACATCGGTGACACACTTAGCTACTGAGCTAACGTGATAGCATCGTTCTCAAACGCAGATACAAACAAAAGAAATAAACCCCTGACTGGAAGGATAGACAGAAGATCAACAATACTATTAAACCATGTACATGTAACTACACGGTTAAAAATTCTCAGCCTGGTAAAGCTTAACAATGCTGTTGCTAACGACGCTAAGGCTAATTTAGCAACTTAGCAACCGGACCTCACAGAACTATGGTAAAAAAATTAGCGCTCCACCTACGCCAGCCAGCCCTCATCTGCCCATCAACAGCCGTGCTCACCTGCGTTCCAGCGATCGACGGCGCAACGAAGGACTTCATCCGTGGGTTTGGCGGCTAGCATCGGCTAGGTGTCTGCTAAGTAGTCCTTGTTGTGTTGCTACAGCCAGCCGCTAATACACCGATCAATCCCACCTACAACGTTCTTCTTTGCAGCCTCCATTGTTCATTAAACAAATTGCAAAAGATTCACCAACACAGATGTCCAGAATACTGTGGAATTATGAAATGAAAACAGAGCCTGTTGTATAGGATTCTCCGGGCTCCGAATACTTCCCTTGTCCTCATGACGTCACACGCATACGTCAGCATAATAAAACGTTTTTAACCGGAAGTGTGGCGGGAAATTTAAAATTGCACTTCATAAGTTAACCCGGCCGTATTGGCATGTGTTGCAATGTTAAGATTTCATCATTGATATATAAACTATCAGACTGCGTGGTCGGTAGTAGTGGCTTTCAGTAGGCCTTTAAGGTACTACTTTTCCTTCTCTAGCACAACCGGAAGAGGGGGGCCATGGGCCCATACAAATGCACCTGCACATGCGTCCGAGAATGACTATAAAGCAATCACTGCGTATCAGTTTTTAACAACAAGAACCACTTTTCTTAATTTAAACAAAGCTCATCCACACAGCATGCTTGCTCAATCACATGTACATTTAAGCACTTCATAAAGACAAGCCATTTAATTAATGCAATCACTCAAGTTATTTATTCTAATGTTTCCTATATATTAATTTATTTATCACAGGAGGCCCACTGAAAATAAATTTGGGCTGTCGCAAATAAGATTTGTCAGCACCGGTATAAACAGTCGGTCAGCCACAGAATAGGAAGACGGAGCAGGAGAAAACTGTGTTGACAACTTAGTAACTTTATTGAGTAATCAGACTCTTTGAGATACCTTAAAAATTAAAAAACAACTAACAAACCTAAGGATGATACTTTTTGCAGATTTACATGAAAGCACGTATTGCTCTTCTCAACGAGCGGCACCGAGTGTCACAGCAAGTGCCGCTATGGGCCCTTCTATGGTAAAAAAGCATTTGAAGGCAGCTTTGTTTTGTTTACCAACAGTAAAAAAAAAGTAAATTTGTAGTTCTAAACCTATTTTAGTGTTTCCCATACATTCGAAGAGGGAAAACTTTAAATATATTTAACTGTATGCATGTTGGAAATAAACTAATACCATTAGCCATTGTATCGGCACAAGTGCCAACCTTTAGACTTAGACTTACTTTATTGTCATTCAAATTTGAACTTTACAGTACAAATAAGAACGAAATGTTGCATTAGCTCGTTGTAGTGCAGGATAAAAGAGCAATAAGGTGCAGAGTGTTTGCATTTACAAAAGAAGGTGCAGATATAAATAGATTACTGTACAGATAAATATATTGCACTTCAGCATATGCAACCATGTTTATGGATGTTAGTTATATTGTATTTATAGTCCAGCGAGTTCATCCATTTTGGGGGGGAAATTTAGGGGATTATTTTGATGCGTTCAAGAGTCTTATGGCCTTGCATTTAACCTGTATGGTTCCATTGCTTTTTTTTTTACCACCGGTTTATACCAAACTGTATCATCGATTTAACAGGATTCCGACATGTATGTGCACTTGATGTGTATTTCAATGTGCTTTCTTTTGTGTGCTTAGTTTTACAGTAACTTCATTGTGGAGACTATCAATAAAACACTTATGTTGGGCATGTATTCAACTGTTTAATTGCCTATGTTTCATATAAATTTACAGATAAAAAATAATAAACGACATTTGTATTAACAGGTGTTTTACAGCCTGAGGTGTCACCTAAATTTAAATACAATAACAAGCCTTTTGGCAAACTCATTCCATTGCGTGCAAAAAAACCAAGTGAGTGTTGAGAGAAAATTCCATGAATGTGGTTTACCTGCATGACTTGAGAGAAGGTCTTTCTCTCCCCGGCGGCCTCCAAAGCGTGCTGTGTCGCCACCAGGTACAACAACTTCACCTCATCACGACTGCTTGAGGTAAACTTGAGGAAGAGCCACTTGAAGATGCGCTCTGCCTCATAGCTGAGCACAGTGCAGAGCAGACCGAGGCAGGCTGCTGCATCCTGACGCAGCTCCCATAGCAGCTTACTGCTATAAAAATCAACAAGAGAGGAGCCTGCATGTTAGGAGGATAAGTTCACTGCAAAAAAAAAAAAAAAAGACTGCATTCTAATTTCAGATCCAGTAGAGCAACAGGTAGTTAAAAGGGGAACTGCACTTTTTTTGAGAATCATTTACAAACCTTATGAAGAACACAAGTTTTACTTTTTTTTAATGCATTTTGAATATTAAATGAGGGTGATCAATAGTACTAAACCCAAAACCAGTGAAGTTGGCACGTTGTGTACCGTATTTTTCGGAGTATAAGTCGCTCCGGAGTATAAGTCGCACCGGCCGAAAATGCATAATAATGAAAGAAATATAATATAAGTATAAGTCGCATTTTTGGGGGGAATTTATTTGATAAAAGCCAACACCAAGAATAGACATTTGAAAGGCAATTTAAAATAAATAAAGAATAGTGAACAACAGGCTGAATAAGTGTACGTTATATGAGGCATAAATAACCAACTGAGAACGTGCCTGGTATGTTAACGTAACATATTATGGTAAGAGTCATTCAAATAACTATAACATATAGAACATGCTATACGTTTACCAAACAATCTGTCACTCCTAATCGCTAAATCCCATGAAATCTTATACGTCTCGTCTCTTACGTGAATGAGCTAAATAATATTATTTGATATTTTACGCTAATGTGTTAATAATTTCACACATAAGTTGCTCCTGAGTATAAGTCGCACCCCCGGCCAAACTATGAAAAAAACTGCGACTTATAGTCCGTAAAATACAGTAAATCATAAATAAAAACAAAATACAATGATTTGCAAATCCTTTTCAACTTGTGGATTAAGGTTTTTTTTATCTACAATTCTAACAATCCTTCGTTGCAGTCTTTCATCAATTTGTCTGTTCTTTCCACGTCCAGGAAGGTTAGCTACAGTGCCATGGGCTTTAAACTTCTTGATGACATTGCGCACAGTAGACACAGGAACATTTAGATCTCTGTAGATGAGATTGTAGTCTTGAGATTGTCCATGCTTTTCCACAATCTTGGTTATCAAATCTTCTGAGAGCTCTTTGCTCTTCTTTCTTTTCTCCATGCTCAGTGTGGTACACACTACACAAAGGTTGAGTCAACTTTTCTCCATTTTAACTGGCTGCAAGTGTGATTTCTATATTGCCAGCACCTGTTACTTGCTATAGGTGAGGATTTTAATTACAAATGAAAGGAGCATCACATGCTTAGAATACAACTATTTCTTACAATTTTGAAAAGGTGTGAGTGAGTGAGTGAATTATATTTATATAGCGCTTTTCTCAAGTGACTCAAAGCGCTTTACATTGTGAAACCCAATATCTAAGTTACATTTTTAAACCAGTGTGGGTGGCACTGGGAGCAGGTGGGTAAAGTGTTTTGCTCAAGGACACAACGGCAGTGACTAGGATGGCCGAAGCGGGAATTGAACCTGCAACCCTTGAAGTTGCTGGCACGGCCACTCTACCAACCGAGCTATACCGCCAATCAAAGGTGCCAATCATTTTGTCCAGTCCATTTTTGGAGTTCTGTGTAAAATATCAGATTTGGCTTTTTGATTTTTTTTTTGTGTTGTTCCAATGCAAACAAAAGAAATAAACATGTGAATACCAAAGCATTTGTAATTTCAACAATTTTTGGTAGAAGTGGTGCATTATCAGACAGAAATGCAGGGGGGCCAATATTTTTGGCCATGACTGTAGTTCACCCTCTGTTTGCTACACAGTTGCCTTCTTGGTTTGGTGGCCCACCACTTCATTTACTTCAGTTCAAAACTCACGTGAAAAAATACAACCTCTTCAGTGCCGCGTTTAGGCAAAAGGGACAGCGAGTACCTGCGGATGAGGCGAGCGTTCAACAAATGTTTATAATCGTATGTTTTTGATGTTTCATTAAAAAAACGCGGAAGGGATATTTTGACGAGAAAATTGTTTGCAAACGCGGGTTTTCGCGGACATCTCCCATGCCTGTAATTTGCTGCAAAAACTTGAAATTCTCCGTCTTTGAACTGAACTCTTAGGAGATGTATTAGTAGAGAGAGAATTGCAAGGTGGGAAAGCCAAAATAATCAACACGGAAGTTTTACGTTGGTTAGAAGCTCTCAATGTCAGTTTTGATTATTCGCATAGCCCCAACTACAACACATCGACTTAAACAGATCCATTTTCTACCCCTTCTGATCTCAAATTTTTGCTGACGAAAGCATTCAACCAGTTTTGTCGATTTAGCATGCACTTTTTATTGATAAGGAGTACATGATGGACTATAGCAGTGGTTCTCAACCTTTTTTCAGTGATGTACACCCTGTGAATTGTTTTTTAATTCAAGTACCCCCTAATCAGAGCAAAGCATTTTTGGTTGAAAAAAAGAGATAAAGAAGTAAAATACAGCACTATGTCATCAGTTTCTGATTCATTAAATTGTATAACAGTGCAAAATATTGCTCATTTGTAGTGGTCTTTCTTGAACTATTTGGAAAAAAATATATAAAAATAACTAAAAACTTGTTGAAATAAACAAGTGATTCAATTAAAATAAAGATTTCTCCACATAGAAATAATCATCAACTTAAAGTGCCCTCTTTGGGGATTGTAATAGAGATCCATCTGGATTCATGAACTTAACTCTAAACATTTCTTCACAAAAAAATATATCTTTAACATCAATATTTATGGAACATGTTCACAAAAAATCTAGCTACCAACACTGAATATTGCATTGTTGCATTGTAATGAATGGAATAGCCTACTTGATTTGATGTTCAGTTTATGAACTTACAATCATATTTTGTTGAAGTATTATCCAATAAATATATTTATAAAGGATTTTTGAATTGTTGCTATTTTTAGAATATTTTTAAAAAATCTCACATACCCCTTGGCATACCTTCAAGTACCCCCAGGGGTACGCGTACCCCCATTTGAGAACCACTGGACTATAGGACGGTCTGTCGATATAAACAGGGCCAACTTAAGCAGGTTTCAGAGTACTACACAATATTTTGGTGTTTTTTCTTACAGGATAAACACTGGTCAACACTACAGTTAAAATTAGTTTGTCCAGCTACCAAAAAATCGGCCGGGAACAATTCAAAATATGTGTATTGAACATTTTGCTGACTGATGAGGCCACCTGACCTGACAGCACTACAGTCTTATTGATTTGGACATGAATAATACTAATAAATAAAACCAGACGACCATTAGGGGTCACATTACAGCTTTTCCTTACCTCTCATTCAAAATATCATTCAAGGTGCTGAGGATGGTGTCCAATTGTTTGACCAATGTCTGTATGAGCACAAAATGTTAAACAGTTAGCATTTTTCAGTCACTTTTTTTGTTTTTTTAGGTAAGAATGGCGTTTTTGACTGACCACTTTGTTTTCGCTGTGGCTGATAAATTCCTTCAACTGCTTGAGGGTAGTCAGCCTGCGGTCACGGTCATCCTCCCTAGAGACTCGGCGCAGGAGGTTGGCCAACCGAGACTCATCTGAGTGAGCCATCCCTCTGTCTGCAACAGAACATCAAGATTCGAAGACAAAAAAAACTGTCATTGGTTGCTAAACAAGTCGTGGTACTACTTGTAGCGGACAAAAGAGTTAAGGTAACAAATTTAAACGATAACTTCTTGACTTGAACAAGCTTTATGTCACTTTAATGCTGCTTTAAAAAACATACTACTGCATCTTTGATTAAATACTTTAAGGAGCGCTCACCCTGCGATTTCCTCATGTCCTTTGAAGCTAAAGCACGGTTTCCATGCTGAAAAGGGTTCAAATCCGTTGTCACGTCATTTGGCCTCAACTCTTGCCCCAGCGACTTCCAACCAAAAGTAGTATCACTGACACCTTGACCAGCTTCATGTCCACCTGATGAGCATATAAAACAGGCCGGAATAAAGCAATGTTCGGTTCAGTTTCAGTTCATTTGTAACATGCATAGGATTCAATGTAAAGCATCACATATTTCCAGTTGTTTCATTACAACACGTCCGAAAAGGAACAGGAAGAAGCTGAGCTTATTCAATCCTACCCCTTTTCATACCATAGCAATTTAATCCCATTTCCGTACTCTCTGTAACAGAACAGTGAATAAATAAATAATATACCATAGTAAGTAAACAATTATTAAATACATAAATAATCTATCTCAAAACAATAACAAAACAAAAAAAAGGGTGTTTATCATAATTATTGTTCTGTGTACTTTGTGAACACTTGTAGTTTGAACAGTCTCTTAAACTGAATCATATTGCTGCTTTGTTTGATTTATTTGGTTAATCCATTCCATAATTTAATTCCACATATGGATATGCTAAAGGTTTTAAGTGTTGTACAAGCATACAAATGTTTTAAGTTACATTTTCTTCTAATGTTATATTTCTCCTTTTTTGTTGAGAAGAATTGTTGTACATTCTTAGGTAGCAGGTCATAGTTTGCTTTGTACATACACTACCGTTCAAAAGTTTGGGGTCATATTGAAATGTCCTTATTTTTTAAGGAAAAGCACTGTACTTTTCAATGAAGATAACTTTAAGGTAGTCTTAACTTTAAAGAAATACACTCTATACATTGCTAATGTGGTAAATGACTATTGTAGCTGCAAATGTCTGGTTTTTGGTGCAATATCTACATAGGTGTATAGAGGCCCATTTCCAGCAACTATCACTCCAGTGTTCTAATGGTACAATGTGTTTGCTCATTGGCTCAGAAGGATAATTGATGATTAGAAAACCCTTGTGTAATCATGTTCACACATCTGAAAACAGTTTAGCTCGTTACAGAAGCTACAAAACTGACCTCCCTTTGAGCAGATTGAGTTTCTGGAGCATCACATTTGTGGGGTCAATTAAACGCTCAAAATGGCCTGAAAAAGAGAACTTTCATCTGAAACTCGACAGTCTATTCTTGTTCTTAAAAATGAAGGCTATTCCACAAAATTGTTTGGGTGACCCCAAACTTTTGAACGGTAGTGTAATTTTAGCTTTTTGCAAATGCACCAAATCGTTGAATTTCAATATTTGTGATTCAATAAATAAAGGGTTTGTATGTTCTCTATATCCAACATTATGTATTATTCTAATTGATCTTTTTTGTAACACCTTTATGTGGAATCAGAGTGAAACTTCCCATTGTTGGCACGTGAGTTTCACCCAATATGTGCTTTAACCGTGAATTTGTCACATGGAGTAACTGATCATCCTATTTTTCTCAAGTGCTCATAATTCAACTTCATTGAACACTATTTTTTGCTCCCTCACAGTCATTGTTGGGAAGCGCACCGTTTTTTTCAAGCCGATACAGATAACTTTCCAGTTCTTAAGGCCGATAAGATAACTTATTTGTATCTACCATTTGTAAATTTTGATTTAACTGTAGTTTGTGCACACTTTTCTTTGCGGCTGGCTTTGGTGGCAGCTTCTCTAGCGGCGCTGATGTCGGCTTAGGTTTTCCAAACACCGTTGAAGCTATGCTGGCCTTTCTGGTGGTGAAATGTTTGTAGAACATTTGGTGCACATAGCACATAAAACAGCACAGTATGGGTAACCTCGCCTTGTTTGAGCGGTTTTTACTTTTTTTTAAAATTTAAAATCACAGCTATTTTTTCAATGTTGTCAGATGTATCATTATGTCATAATTCTTCATATCGGCTTGAGAATAATCAGTCCGATATTCATTGTGCACTCCTACCTAATTTATTTACTTATTTTAATGTATTATTAAAATATGCACAGTACAGGCCAAAAGTTTGGACACACCTTCTCATTTTAATGTATTTTCTTTATTTTCATAGATTGTCACTGAAGGCATCAAAACTATGACACCTGTGAAGTGAAAACCCTTTCAGGTGACTACTTCTTGAAGCTCATCGAGAGAATGCCAAGAGTGTGCAAAACAGTAATCAGAGCAAGGGGGGACTATTTTGAAGAAACTAGAATATAAAACATGTTTTCAGTTATTTCACCTTTTTTGTTAAGTACATAACTCCACGTGTTCATTCTTAGTTTTGATGCCTTCAGTAACAATCTACAATGTAAATAGTCATGAAAATAAAGAAAACACATTGAATGAGGTGTGTCCAAACTTTTGGCCTGTACTGTATCTTAAACCAACAATATGACAATATGTTACATGATAAATAATACTACTCAAACTATCTGTGTTGGCCCTGCGATGAGATGGCGACTTGTCCAGGTTGTACCCTGCCTTCCGCCCGAAAGCAGCTGAGATAGGCTCTAGCACCCCCCGCGACCCCAAAAGGGACAAGCGGTAGAAAATGGATGGATGGAAACTATTAACACTAAAACAAATACTAAGTGACTATCCATGTTCAGAAACCTCAGATAAAGAACGCAAAAGTTAACCATGATGAGAATGGGGTACTATTGTATGTTGTTTATACAAAGGAAAGAACATTTAAAAACAGCAAAGCTCACCCTCTTCCTGAAGTTCATTTGCAACAACGAAGGCATGGCTGGTCACCACTGGCTGTTCCGCCAAGCCGGAAGGCAAAGTGTCCGAAAATGTTGCAGAGCCGAGCTCTCCGGACCTCACACCGTCCTCGAAGGATGATACACTATCAACTCTGGATAAAAAGATGAATACGGACGTGAGAAAGATAATGTGCAACATGCAAATGTAAAGGTCACGTCTGCTTGGGGTTCCCTTAAGACAAAATCATTATATGAATAAAATTAAACACTCATTTTTAAACTGAGGTGTTGTGTTTTATTAGTTTGCAAAAAGTTATAAGATGCTACGTGAAATATTTTGACCTAAAATGTGACTTTCCATAACTGCTGCCCAGTTTTTCCATGCTTGCAATGCAGTTCTTCCATGCTGTTGTAATAAACAGATCTGGAAACTACAGATAAGATCTGCAAATCTGGAAACAAACAAACAAACAAAAAACTAAGTAAAAAAAAAAAAGACAAAAAAGTTAACTACTTTTTTTTATTTTTTTTACAATATTCCAAGAAAACCCTTTAATACATGCTTGCTTGCTTAACATGCTTATTAGGAGCAAAGTTAGAGTCACTGCTAAAACGTTTGACCATAAATGTATTTCTCATTTATGTCCAAGCAAACCCAGGCAATTAAACAAAACCATCGCAAGTAGGAGTGCACAATAAAAAATCGATGTGTTGTTTATTCTTATTAAGTAATTAGAGCGTGGTGAAAGATGGAGCTTTTACTCGCTCACTGCAGTGAACGCCACTGGCTGTTAAGTCTAAAACTGCTTTTCAGCCACCCAGCCGCTATACCAAAGTACCTTAGTCCGCACGGGCTATGGGGAGTAGCTTAACATTTGACAAACCAAGTGATCAGCAGAGAGGAGCGATCGTTGGCTGCTGTGCTAAGTGGCTAACAGAACGGAACAACATAAAACAGATGAGATTAGTGATAAAGTCGCTACAAGGAGAGATATAGGTTGTCAAGCAAATTGATGCATTTTTAAATAGAGCTCTAGTCACTCACCAATAGCCAAATGCAGTCGCTGACCAAAGCATTGCATCACTTGGGAGTCGAGAAGTCGACACCGCGGCACTATATTTTTAAAAAAAAGTTTGTTTTGCCGCATCATTGTGCGCTAGAGAAGCCTACATAAACACGCAATGGCCGGGGTGGAGCCAAAGAGGATGCCCTGTGCTTCGCAGAGAAGCGCAAACGGCCGTAACAAAGGCACATCAAAAGATACCGGTGTGACGAATTGCTGGTATTGTTTTAAATATAAACCATTTTCTAAAATATACCGGTATTACCGGTATGCCGCACAGCCCTAGTCGGAATTTCAACTGGAATGCCCCTCGAGGTCAGATTTCCAACTCGGAAAGTCGGAGCATTCTCACCACCCCCAAGTAGGATTCAAAGATGGCTGCCTTGGATCCAAACAATATACAGTACAGGCCAAAAGTTTGGACACACCTTCTCATTCAATGCGTTTTCTTTATTTCCATGACTATTTACCTTGTAGATTGTCACTGAAGGCATCAAAACTATCAATGAACACATGTGGAGTTATGTACTTAACAAAAAAGTGAAATAACTGAACACATGTTTTATATTCTAGTTTCTTCAAAATAGCCACCCTTTGCTCTGATTACTGTTTTGCACACTCTTGGCATTCTCTCGATGAGCTTCAAGCACACCTGTGATGTGAAAACCATTTCAGGTGACTACCTCTTGAAGTAGTGAGATAATAGTGAGAGTCCAGTCAATAGTGGATCTAACATAATAGTGTGAGAGTCCAGTCCATAGTAGATCTAACATAATAGTGTGAGAGTCCAGTCCATAGTGGATCTAACATAATAGTGTGAGAGTCCAGTCCATAGTGGATCTAACATAATAGTGTGAGAGTCCAGTCCATAGTGGATCTAACATAATAGTGTGAGAGTCCAGTCCATAGTGGATCTAACATAATAGTGTGAGAGTCCAGTCCATAGTGGATCTAACATAATAGTGTGAGAGTCCAGTCCATAGTGGATCTAACATAATAGTGAGAGTCCTGTCCATAGTGGATCTAACATAATAGTGTGAGAGTCCAGCCCATAGTGGATCTAACATAATAGTGTGAGAGTCCAGTCCATAGTGGATCTAGCATAATATTGTGAGAGTCCAGTCCATAGTGGATCTAGCATAATATTGTGAGAGTCCAGTCCATAGTTGATATAGCATAATATTGTGAGAGTCCAGTCCATAGTGGATATAGCATAATATTGCTAGAGTCCAGTCCATAGTGGATCTAGCATAATATTGTGAGAGTCCAGTCCTTAGTGGATCTAGCATAATATTGTGAGAGTCCAGTCCATAGTGGATCTAGCATAATATTGTGAGAGTCCAGTCCATAGTGGATCTAACATAATAGTGTGAGAGTCCAGTCCATAGTGGATCTAACATAATAGTGCGAGAGTCCAGTCCATAGTGGATCTAACATAATAGTGAGAGTCCAGTCCATAGTGGATATAGCATAATATTGTGAGAGTCCAGTCCATAGTGGATCTAACATAATAGTGTGAGAGTCCAGTCCATAGTGGATCTAACATAATAGTGAGAGTCCAGTCCATAGTGGATCTAACATAGTGTGAGAGTCCAGTCCATAGTGGATCTAACATAATATTGTGAGAGTCCAGTCCATAGTGGATCTAGCATAATATTGTGAGAGTCCAGTCCATAGTGGATCTAACATAATAGTGTGAGAGTCCAGTCCATAGTAGATCTAACTTAATAGTGAGAGTCCAGTCCATAGTGGATCTAACATAATAATGTGAGAGTCCAGTCCATAGTGGATCTAGCATAATATTGTGAGAGTCCAGTCCATAGTGGATCTAACATAGTGTGAGAGTCCAGTCCATAGTGGATCTAACATAATAGTGAGAGTCCAGTCCATAGTGGATCTAACATAATAGTGTGAGAGTCCAGTCCATAGTGAATCTAACATAGTGTGGGAGTCCAGTCCATAGTGGATCTAGCATAATATTGTGAGAGTCCAGTCCATAGTGGATCTAACATAATAGTGTGAGAGTCCAGTCCATAGTGGATCTAACATAATAGTGTGAGAGTCCAGTCCATAGTAGATCTAACTTAATAGTGAGAGTCCAGTCCATAGTGGATCTAACATAATAGTGTGAGAGTCCAGTCCATAGTGGATCTAACATAATAATGTGAGAGTCCAGTCCATAGTGGATCTAACATAATAATGTGAGAGTCCAGTCCATAGTGGATCTAGCATAATAGTGTGAGAGTCCAGTCCATAGTGGATCTAACATAATAGTGTGAGAGTCCAGTCCATAGTGGATCTAACATAATAGTGTAAGAGTCCAGTCCATAATGGATCTAACATAATAGTGTGAGAGTCCAGTCCATAGTGGATCTAACATAATAGTGTGAGAGTCCAGTCCATAGTGGATCTAGCATAATAGTGTGAGAGTCCAGTCCATAGTAGATCTAACATAATAGTGTGGGAGTCCAGTCCATAGTGGATCTAGCATAATAGTGTATGAGTCCAGTTCATAGTGGATCTAACATAATAATGTGAGAGTCCAATCCATAGTGGATCTAACATAATAGTGTGCGAGTCCAGTCCATAGTGGATCTAACATATTATTGTGAGAGTCCAGTCCATAGTGGATTTAGCATAATAGTGTGAGAGTCCAGTCCATAGTGGATATAGCATAATAGTGTGAGAGTCCAGTCCATAGTGGATCTAACATAATAGTGTGAGAGTCCAATCCATAGTAGATCTAACATAATAGTGACAGGCCAGTCCATAGTGGATCTAACATAATATTGTGAGAGTCCAGTCCATAGTGGATCTAACATAATAGTGTGAGAGTCCAGTCCATAGGGGATCTAACATATTAGTGTGAGAGTCCAGTCCATAGTGGATCTAACATAATAGTGTGAGAGTCCAGTCCATAGTGGATCTAACATAATAGTGTGAGAGTCCAGTCCATAGGGGATCTAACATATTAGTGTGAGAGTCCAGTCCATAGTGGATCTAACATAATAGTGTGAGAGTCCAGTCCATAGTAGATCTAACTTAATAGCGAGAGTCCAGTCCATAGTGGATCTAACATAATAGTGTGAGAGTCCAGTCCATAGTGGATCTAACATAATAATGTGAGAGTCCAGTCCATAGTGGATCTAACATAATAGTGTGAGAGTCCAGTCCATAGTGGATCTAACATAATAGTATGAAAGTCAAGTCAATAGTAGATCTAACTTAATAGTGAGAGTCCAGTCCATAGTGGATCTAACATAATAGTTTGAGAGTCCAGTCCATAGTGGATCTAACATAATAGTGAGAGTCCAGTCCATAGTGGATCTAACATAATAGTGTGAGAGTCCAGTCCATAGTGGATCTAACATAATAGTAATAATAATAATAATAATACCTGGGATTTATATAGCGCTTTTCTAGATACCCAAAGTCGCTTTACACGTGTAGGGGGGGGGGGGGGGGATTAAAACAACTTTATTAGGAAAAGAAACTAAGAAAAGAAAAAAATATATAATAATAATAAACACCAAGGGCAGGGTCAGTTTGGAAAGGCTAATGTGAAGAGGTGAGTTTTTAGGGTGGTTTTGAAGGTAGGGAGGGAGGGGGCTTCTCTGATGTGCCTGGGGAGAGTGTTCCAGAGAGAGGGGGCAGCCACGGAGAAGGCCCTGTCGCCCCAGGTTCGGCGACAGGATCTAACATAATAGTGTGAGAGTCCAGTCCATAGTAGATCTAACTTAATAGCGAGAGTCCAGTCCATAGTGGATCTAACATAATAGTGTGAGAGTCCAGTCCATAGTGGATCTAACATAATAGTGTGAGAGTCCAGTCCATAGTAGATCTAACTTAATAGTGAGAGTCCAGTCCATAGTGGATCTAACATAATAGTGTGAGAGTCCAGTCCATAGTGGATCTAGCATAATAGTGTGAGAGTCCAGTCCATAGAACTGGGGGTTAAATCAACAAAATGATTCCCGAGCGCAGCCACCGCTGCTGCTCACTGCTCCCCTCCCAGCAGGGGTAGAACAAGGGGATAGGTTAAATGCAGAGCTTAATTTCACCACACCTAGTGTGTGTGTGTGTGTGTACTTTAACTTTAAATAGGTGACAAGTGAAAAGGCAAAACTTGGCGGACGTAACGAAAGTAAAAGCTTCCCAAATTAGGCCATTTCCATGGAAGTGAAAATGATGACAACGACTACGGCCTTCAACAATCAAGTATTCGGGCGTGTTCGTCTTCGGCAAAACATCAAATGATGGAAATGTATACTGGAGAGAATAATAATAATACAAATCTACACATTAGAGTTCTATAGAAGGCGCATCAATGCACAGCGACGCGGGTCTGTCAGCCAGCAGCACACAAAGAGGCAATGTTGGAGTCCAACATTCGAACACGTTAGCGCGCCTTTTGCTGTGCAATGTTCGCTGCACCGCTGTCACAAATGAAGTTGGAGCAGGTGCGATGACCGCTTGAAGCTAGCGATTAGCGTCATTGCCCCCCCACACACACCACAAGTCAACCGCGGCTGTTTGAGGCGCTCACGCCGCCCGAAACTACACGAGTGACGGGCTAATGACGACGTAAGGGTCCCCGAAGTGGCAACAGCAGGCCGCGTTGAGGTGTTTCAATTGCCTAAATGTTTAAAGTTTCCCTGCGACAACTTCCCACGACGCAGGCCTGGAAATAAAACAGCGGTTTATTTGTCACCAAGCAGCCCCGGAAAGGAACACCAACCTGGGCTGCCAGTCATTCCGGTGTGGCTGCAGTTTGTGGGCACCGCCGAGCCGAGAACGCGAGGCTTTCCGGCTCATTACCTTTTGGAGAGCTGCATGGCCCGCTTGCAGCGGTAACGTTAAGCGAGTGAAGCCGGGCTTGTGTGTCACTTTGCATGTGTCAAGTAGCACAAAATCGGTTAGCAATCCTTGTTACTGTTAGCTTGAGCTTGTGTTTGCTCGGTCTTCTTCGTGTTGTAACGAGCTGCTGAATCAGCGCTTTATTTTTTTGGTCAGCGCCCCCCTGGGGTCTGATGGCGGTACTGCATCATATGGTGAGGTCTACTGCAGTGTTTTTCAACCTTTTTTTTCATTAAAAAAAATACGGAGGCACACCACCAGCAGAAAATGTTAAAAAATGAAACTCCACCAGGTTGTCATGTCTTATTTTGAGTTTGTTGTTGTTTCCTGTTTGTAGTGCTTTAGTTCCTGTCTTGCGCTGTTATTTTGGTGACTTTTCCTGTTTTGTCGGTGTTCCCTTGCAGCAGCTTCACGCCTTCCTTTGAGTGCTATTGACCGCACCTGCATTGTTTTCGCAATCAAGACTATTTCAGTTGTGCGTACGCTATTGTTCTTTGTGGGGACACTGTTGATTGTCATGTCATGCACGGGATGTGCTTTGTGGACGCCGTCTTTGCTCCACACGCTGTAAGTTTTTGCTGTCGTCCAGCATTCTGTTTTTGTTGACTTTGTAGCCAGTTCAGTTTTACTTTTGTTTTGCATAGCCATCCCTATGCTTCAGTGCCTTTTCCTAGCGGGACTTGCCTTTTGTTCATTTTTGGTTTAAGCGTTACATACCTTTTTACCTGCACGCTGCTTCCCGCCGTGCTCTGCATATTGGGATCACAACAAACCATCCTCGACGCATTCCCACTTCTACAAAGCAATGAACTACCTGCTGCCACCTACTGATATGGAGTATTACATGGTTACCCCGCCAAGCTCTACACAGCACAGGCACTAGACAACGGCACATTATTATGATATTTTTTTGGACCAATTAGGTGAAGTTGCATAATTTCCACACAGTGGTTGAAAATCACTGGTCTACTGCAGTGTTTTTCAACCTTTTTTTTGAGCCAAGGCACATTTTTTGCGTTGAAAAAATAAATAAATCCAGAGGCACACCAGCAGAAATCATTCAATCAATCAATCAATCAATCGTTTATTTATATAGCCCTAAATCACAAGTGTCTCAAAGGGCTGCACAAGCCACCACGACATCCGCGGTTCGGCGCCCACATAAGGGCAAGGAAAAACTCACAACCCAGTGGGACGTCGATGAGAATGACTATGAGAAACCTTGGAGAGGACCGCAGGTGTGGGTAACCCCCCCACCCCCTCTAGGGGAGACCGGATGTAATGGACGTCGAGTGGGTCCAGCATAATATAATAATATAAGCAGCGTAAGTAGGTAGTGTCCAAACACAGAAGTGTTGCCTCTATCCTAACATAGCTCCGCCCCTTCTGAAGTCATGCGTGTGGTAGGGGACACAAAGAATTGCTCTGGCGACATCCAGTGGACACATTTAGAAACAGCAGTTTCTTTCATTCAAAAATTTCAGCTCATTTTTATACTTAGCAAACTCACCTCGTGGGCCGGAGAAAACCTGTTGGCGGGCCGGAGAAAACCTGTTGGCGGGCCGTACCTTTGACACCCCCTGCTCTAATAGGTGCAGGGGGTGTAAAACATGCTAAGCTAACTTCTTGGGTTGTCTTTGAGCAAGGATGTTTCTAATCAAATCTCATTTGTTAGAGTTTGCCTTAAATTGACGATCAGTCGCAGTAATGGCGTCTTTCTTTTTAAGAGATGATATCAATGTCAATCAATCAATGTTTATTTATATAGCCCTAAATCACAAGTGTCTCAAAGGGCTGCACAAGCCACAATGACATCCGCGGCTCAGAGCCCACATAAGGGCAAGGAAAAACTCACAACCCAGTGGGATGTCAATGTGAATGACTATGAGAAACCTTGGAGAGGACCGCAGATGTCTGAAATGTCACCAAAATGCCACAAATTCAGTCAGCGATTTTGAATATTCCGTCCCGAACACCTTCGGTAATTTCCGTAGTTTCTACTTCACAATAGTAACGCTATTAGTATTAGTAACGCTGGATCCCGACTTAAACAAGTTGAAAAACTTATTCGGGTGTTACCATTTAGTGGTCAATTGTACGGAATATGTACTTCACTGTGCAACCTACTAATAAAAGTCTCAATCAATCAATCAACTCTGCACTCTGACCATGTTATTAGATCAGTCATACTGGAAATATGCAAACTTTGAAAAGTGATGCTGTTTATCATTCACATTTCTCATGTAAGACAAGAACACATATGTTTGGCTTTTTTAATGCATTTAAAATGGTTAATAAATAACTTACAATTGAGTCAACAGATTGAAAGTCGACTGCATGTAAAGTGTATCTCTCTCTCTCTCTCTCTCTCTCTCTCTCTCTCTCTCTCTCTCTGTTTGTGTGTACATATTATATTAATATGATGGAAATATAATTAATATATTGGATATTAAGAGTATGTAAAAGTTCGACTCCTACCTTGTTTAATTCCGTAACGACCTCCTTAAAGTTTTGTAATCAATCAGAAATATCAAGCAGCTAAAACATGGACAAGTGTAGAGAGTGCTTTACATTTTTCCCATCATGCACTGTAATGGATTTAAATGGGTGTCATTTTGACATTTTTTATGGTGTTTGGACGTTTTTCACAATATCCACAATGTTCAATGAGCAGGTTGTTTTATGTGTGACCGTGAGTGTTGACTTTTATTTTAGTTAGATTGTTTGTTTTTTTGCGCCATGACTATGGAAGGTTGTTTGGATTGTGTCATATAGCTAAATGCTGTGCTACCATTTTGAGGCACCTTTAAGGGTAATTGATATGGTTTACTCACATTATCGACAAGATGGCAGCACATATGTAGCGATCAGAAACCACCTAGTTTTTAAGATAGATTTTAAAGCATTTTGCTGTGCGATGCCATGCGCACTCATGACGTCTCGCAGGCCAAAAGGTATGTAATTGCATGCAATACATGTATTTTTTCGGTCAAAATGTTATGTTCGAATACGTTTTGTAAGAAACAATATAGTAGTTTCTTCACGCATATTATTTCTAGGCTTTTGCGGGCCACATTACATGAAGTGGCGGGGGCCAAATCTGGCCCCTGGGCCTTAGGTTATACACCTGTGCTCTAAAACATCCAGAAACCACCACCTACAATACTCCATTTTCATGTCCTGACCGGAAAATTAACCAAATATGAGTGATATTGTTATTATAAGCGCCAACGCAGACGGACTATTTTAGCAGCACATTGATAGCAGTGAGCTAACGCTAGCTTACGCTGCCATTGTTGACACTATAAACTGGGGGCTGCGTCTGCTTCATCTCAAACTCGCTAAAAGTAAATTCTAGATTATAATTCATGAAAAAATTAATTTTTTCCAAAATAAATTGTTGCTGGCTCTCACAAAGTCTGCTTGATTAGCATTGTTGTTGACGGGTAAGAGGTCTTTGGTTCCTCAAAATGGCTCAGGAATCTCCGTGAGATTGATACTATTTTGATCATATCTATTTACTCGCAAACTTTGGATGTCTTTTGGTGCATATATCATATTTATATGATAGTAGCTTCAATATAGAGGCAACTTGTTTTTCCACTCTACTGGTCAGTTTAAAAGGCTTTGACCGTGTAAGCAGGCGGCCCGTCAAGGATTTACAAAGGAGGAAGATTGACTGGTGGTGTCAGGCTTGAGGAAAACATGGAAGACCGAGTGAATTTTGAGAGAGTCTGTGAGTTTAGGCCGGATTGCACAGGGCTGGATGATGCACTCAACTACAAAATGACCAATGAGCCTGAAAAGATTTCTAAGATTCAACCGCCAATGGTGCGTCACGAGTTGACAGCAAAAGCTTCTGTACCAGCCGGTAGGAGGGAGTAGGAATCCGGAATGTAGCCCAAACAGATCTCGAGAGTGAAACGAATCTACGGCAGGGGGGCAAAGCAGACCAGAAACAAAGTCAACAAGTCCGGGCTACAAAAAGCAATGGTTGAAGCAGGAACAATGTCAAGTTAGCCTCCAGAAACACTGGTGAACCTCCATCCAGAGTTCACGGAACACATAGAGGAAACATGGACATTGTTGAGAGGATGGAAAGCGTCAATAACCCACACCACAGGTAAAATGGTCACTTCAGGTTGCAAAGAACACTGGACTGGGTGTCTGTTTGGCAGTTAAAGTTAAAGTACCAATGATTGTCACACACACACTAGGTGTGGCGAAATTATTCCCTGCATTTGACCCATCACCCTTGAGCAGTGGGCAGCAGCGGTGGCCGCGCCCGGGAATCATTTCTTGCATGCAACCAGGGCAGTATGTGAGAGTGAAATAAAACCAGGTGAGGAACATGGCAAGAGTTGATCCATTTGGGTGGAGCAGAGTTAGACTTGGTCCAAACTGACAAAGAGTGGTAGAAGGTGGCCGGCAGCCAACAACTACCTAAATTGTTCAGTAG
Organism: Entelurus aequoreus; assembly: GCF_033978785.1. Classification (NCBI taxonomy): domain Eukaryota; kingdom Metazoa; phylum Chordata; class Actinopteri; order Syngnathiformes; family Syngnathidae; genus Entelurus; species Entelurus aequoreus. Next base: position 33,099,368 of record NC_084755.1, read on the forward strand.
TTACGCTCATCCAAGGTAATCAAAAAGGTCAACCAACGAATGAGATTTCGCTATAGAATCTCCTCTCTGGTGAACAAAAGCACCATGAAGATTCTAGCGGGAACTCTCATTCAACCCTTTTTCGATTAAGCATGCACCTCCTGGTACCCCAGCACCTCCAAAACCCTCAAATCTAGACTCCAAACATCCCAGAACAAGCTAGTTAGGTTACTTCTAGACCTCCACCCCAGATCACACCTCACTCCTACCCACTTCTCCAAAATGGGCTGGCTCAGGGTGGAGGACAGAGTAAAACAACTTGCACTGAGCCTAGTCTATAAAATCCGCTACACCTCCCTGATACCGAAGTACATGTCAAACTACTTCCTTAACGTAAATGACCGCCATAACCACAACACCAGGGGGAGCTCCACAAACCACGTTAAACCCAGATTCCGATCTAACAAAGGTCTTAACTCATTCTCCTTCTATGCCACATCAATATGGAATGCACTCCCAACAGGTGTAAAAGAAAGGGCATCTCTATCCTCCTTCAAAACCGCACTAAAAGAACACCTCCAGGCAACTTCAACCCTAAACTAACACCCTCCCTTCCACATCCCACCTCCCCGGACTGTAAATAATGTAAATAATTCAATGTATATACTCTGATGATTAACTTGTGTGATGACTGTATTATGCTGATAGTATATATTTGTACCATGAATTGATTAACGTGGACCCCGACTTAAACAAGTTAAAAAACTTATTTGGGTGTTACCATTTGGTGGTCAATTGTACGGAATATGTACTGTACTGTGCAATCAAGTTTCAATCAATCAATCAATCAATCCACACTCAGATGATAGGAGACTAAGGTGCAGTGGTCCAGCTTCTGGTTAAAGTCGGACATCACAGAAGACATGGCACCAACACCAGAGTCAGAAACGTCAACTTCAACGATACATTTCAAGAAAGGATTAGGATAGGCCGCAGTTGCTCAGTCCATATAAGGACTTGAGCTTTGGAACAGACGGGTCCGAGTATGAGTCCTTCTGCGGACAAACATTGCAACTAGTTGTTCGTCTGTTTTCTGACTACTGTCCAAATAAATGCTAGCGTTTTAGTGGGACCAAAAAGACATGACAAGGTATTAAAAATGTCAAACGGGAGCGCTAAACACCATTTTCTATAGAACAGAGAGGATACAAAGCTCGGATTGTCGATTGTCAACAAAACATCCAGAAAAGGCTCTCACACACACTTTTTGCTTCTGTGCCTTAAATGCAACAAAGGAAATCCCAGCAACACCTCATTGAAATCTGAAGGCAGTAGGAACTGAGTTGTATTTTATGCATCAACCACCAGAGGTCACTCAAAGGCATTACATGGTTACCTTTTTGTTTGTTGTTGATGTTTTGTTACTAACATTTAGGTCACTGATAATGGAGTCAATGTAATGATAAATGAAGTATAAAATTGTTTTTTTTTTTTTTTTTTAATGAAGAAATACAATCATGTGTGCTTACGGACTGTATCCCTGCATACTGTATTGATTTTTATTGATATATATATATATATATATATATATATATATATATATATATATATATATATATATATATATATATATATATATATATATATATATATATATATATATAAATATATATATATATAAACGGAATACAATGATTTGCAAATCCTTTTCAACCCATATTCATTTGAATGCACGACAAAGACAACATATTTGATGTTCAAACTCATAAACTTTTTTTTGTTTTTTGCAAATAATAATTAACGTTCTTTTCCTCTTTGGTCCGGAGGACACGACGTCCACAGTTTCCAAAAACAATTTGAAATGTGGACTCGTCAGACCACAGAACACTTTTCCACTTTGTATCAGTCCATCTTAGATGAGCTCAGGCCCAGCGAAGCCGACGGCGTTTCTGGGTGTTGTTGATAAACGGTTTTCGCCTCGCATAGGAGAGTTTTAACTTGCACTTACAGATGTAGCGACCAACTGTAGTTACTGACAGTGGGTTTCTGAAGTGTTCCTGAGCCCATGTGGTGATATCCTTTACACACTGATGTCGCTTGTTGATGCAGTACAGCCTGAGGGATGGAAGGTCACGGGCTTAGCTGCTTACGTGCAGTGATTTCTCCAGATTCTCTGAACCCTTTGATGATATTACGGAGCGTAGATGGTGAAATGCCTAAATTCCTTGCAATAGCTGGTTGAGAAAGGTTTTTCTTAAACTGTTCAACAATTTGCTCACGCATTTGTTGACAAAGTGGTGACCCTCGCCCCATCCTTGTTTGTGAATGACTGAGCATTTCATGGAATCTACTTTTATACCCAATCATGGCACCCACCTGTTCCCAATTTGCCTGTTCACCTGTGGGATGTTCCAAATAAGTGTTTGATGAGCATTCCTCAACTTTATCAGTATTTATTGCCACCTTTCCCAACTTCTTTGTCACGTGTTGCTGGCATCAAATTCTAAAGTTAATGATTATTTGCAACAAAAAAAAAGTTTATCAGTTTGAACATCAAATATGTTGTCTTTGTAGCATATTCAACTGAATATGGGTTGTCCAATCATTGTGTTCCGTTTATATTTACATCTAACACAATTGCCCAACTCATAAGGAAACAGGGTTTGTACAATGTTGACACAACATGCTTTTTGACAACGTTTATTCAATGTCAGGTTGTGATGTTGATTTGACCATTGAAACTTGGTCATTTACCAACCAATTACATGGATCCAACGTTGTACATCAACATTGTCTCAATTTACAAATACAACTATTTTGCAATGTTGTTTCAAGGTCAGTTTTGAAGGACATGTATGTATAATCAACGTTGTATCAATGTCTTGTGCCTGCTGGGTTTGAAACTGAATTGCTGCCATGAATGAACTTTTGCACGATATTCTAGGTTTGCGTAGTTTCACCTGTATACAGGGCCGGCCCGTGGCATAGGCCGTATAGGCAAATGCTAAGGGCGCCGTCCATCAGGGGGCGCCACTCCAGTGCCACAAATGTTGGAGAAAAAAAAAGAAAAAAAGTTGGTACTATTATTTCTAAATACAAAAAATAATCCCACGTTAATTAAAATGCAAAGAAAAGCCTATTTAATAGAAATATTATTTGTTACAACATTACGCCCCCCATCCCCCCACACGGTGCGCCCCCTCCCTTCCCGTATCTCTTACCACATCAAAAAATCAACACAAGATGTCAAAACGGCCAAAACTGTCAGGTGCCCAGGGAAGAAAAAATAGAAAAGAAGAGGAGGAGAAACGAGAAAAAGACAGAGGTAGCAGGTAGGTAACGTTAGCCTACATGAAATTATTTGTCTGTTACAGAATGTGATAGTAACCTGGCTTTTTAGCATTAAGCTAATGTTACATGATTCGGCAATTGCTAATCAATAAATAGCTAGTTCTGTTTTAACGTCGGGTTAATATTGTGGAGGGGGCTAAATTGCTATGGAAAATAATAATGTAACATTAGGTAATTACAGTACTCCCACCTTACATTCCTCAGGGACATTTGTATTAGCAGGTGTTTTTTGTTTACATTGTTATTGCCTTCTGGTTAGCTAATGTTTGCCCTGCAGGTAATAGTCACTTTTCCACCCCTTTATATATTAGGTATAGTTGTAAGTGTAGTTGTTAAAGTGCACATCATTAATGCTAATTAAGCAATATCACATAAGAGGGAATGCTGTTTTTTAATTTGAGCACTGCTGTGATTCGGTTAAAGATAATCATAACATTCTCATATAATATGTTGATTAGCTTTCTTTAAGTAAAAAAAAGGTCAAAGACAAAGCTATTCGGTTTCTTGTGAGTATATACACTTCACTGCCGATGTGGGGGGGAGGCGCCACCTAAAATCTTGCCTAGGGCGCCAGATTGGTTAGGGCCAGGCCTGCCTGTATACGTGCCCAGATAAAAACTTTTGAAACTGACAAAAACATTGTTGTACATATGCCCTGAGTCTGTATGCAGCGCTGTAGTTCCTCTACGGAAAAAAAAAAAAAAAACCTAGCCGAAATTTAAGACAAAGACATGGAATATGCAATGTGTGCAAATTCTAAACAGAGAAAGAAAACGGCCTCCTCAACAAAAATACAAGCACTTGTGTAGTGGTGACAAAGTCCACCCTCTATTGTGACTTACTTTAAAAGTACATCTAATACAGGGGTGTCAAACTCATTTTAGCTCAGGGGCCACATCTATTCCCAAGCGGGCCGGACTGGCAAAATCATGGCATGATAACTTCAAAATAAAGATAACTTCAGATTGTTTTTTTGTTTAATATTAGACCAATCACATTCTGAAAATGTACAACTCATAATGTTTTTTTTACACTTACATGTTGCCGTTAATTGTGTTCTATCTTTATTAGTTGCTACCTATACTTTCTGAATAAATGATGTGATAATGTTCACTAATCAAATAGGTGGAATTGAGCCTGGCAGAGTTTTAAACTGCTCCCATTGGTGTTAATTTGTAATCTATCAGAAAATAGAAGTACTTACTCATTTTCCTCAACTGATGTACTAAAATCACGTGGTTTATTCCGTACATACGTAGCATCGTCTGCAACAAAACTTGTGAATTTGGACTCATTTCATTTATCACACGTGACTTAAGAAGGGGATACATGCTATTTCAGAATATTGTTGTGCGCTGAGAAAATGTGTCCCCCGTCATAAATACATTACAAAATGCACAGATGATCAATTTGTATACTCTCACTAATAAGCAGCGTAAGTAGGTAGTGTCCAAACACAGAAGTGTTGCCTCTATCCTAACATAGCTCCGCCCCTTCTGAAGTCATGCGTGTGGTAGGGGGACACAAAGAACTGCTCTGGCGACATCTAGTGGACACATTTAGAAACAGCAGTTTTTTTCATTCAAAAAATTTCAGCTCATTTTTATACTTAGCAAACTCACCTCGTGGGCCGGAGAAAACCTGTTGGCGGGCCGTACCTTTGACACCCCCTGCTCTAATAGGAGGCGCCGGAAAACTTCAGGGGAGGTGCAGCAGCTTCAGAAAAAGAAAAAAAAAAAGTTAAAACATGCTAAGCTAACTTCTTGGGTTGTCTTTGAGCAAGGATGTTTCTAATCAAATCTCAGTTTGCCTTAAATTGACGATCGGTCGCAGTAGTGGCGTCTTTTTTTTAAGAGATGATATCAATGTCAATCAATCAATGTTTATTTATATAGCCCTAAATCACAAGTGTCTCAAAGGGCTGCACAAGCCACAACGACATCCTCGGTTCAGAGCCCACATAAGGGCAAGGAAAAACTCACAACCCAGTGGGATGTCAATGTGAATGACTATGAGAAACCTTGGAGAGGACCGCAGATGTGTGTGACCCCACCCCCCCCCCCACCCCCCCAGGGGAGACCGGATGCAATGGACGTCAAGTGGGTCTAGCATAATATTGTGAAAGTCCAGTCCATAGTGGATCTAACATAATAGTGAGAGTCCAGTCCATAGTGGATCTAACATAATAGTGAGAGTCCAGTCCAAAGTGGATCTAACATAATAGTGAGAGTCCAGTCCATAGTGGATCTAACATAATAGTGGGAGTCCAGTCCATAGTGGATCTAACATAATAGTGAGAGTCCAGTCCATAGTGGATCTAACATAATAGTGAGAGTCCAGTCCAGTCCATAGTGGATCTAACATAATAGTGAGAGTCCAGTCCATAGTGGATCTAACATAATAGTGAGAGTCCAGTCCATAGTGGATCTAACATAATAGTGAGAGTCCAGTCCATAGTGGATCTAACATAATAGTGAGAGTCCAGTCCATAGTGGATCTAACATAATAGTGAGAGTCCAGTCCATAGTGGATCTAACATAATAGTGTGAGTCCAGTCCATAGTGGATCTAACATAATAGTGAGAGTCCAGTCCATAGTGGATCTAACATAATAGTGTGAGTCCAGTCCATAGTGGATCTAACATAATAGTGTGAGTCCAGTCCATAGTGGATCTAACATAATAGTGTGAGAGTCCAGTCCATAGTGGATCTAACATAATAGTGAGAGTCCAGTCCATAGTGGATCTAACATAATAGTGTGAGAGTCCAGTCCATAGTGGATCTAACATAATAGTGTGAGAGTCCAGTCCATAGTGAATCTAACATAATAGTGAGAGTCCAGTCCATAGTGGATCTAACATAATAGTGAGAGTCCAGTCCATAGTGGGGCCAGCAGGAGACCATCCCGAGCGGAGACGGGTCAGCAGCACAGAGATGTCCCCAACCGATGCACAGGCGAGCAACCCACCCCGGGTCCCGACTCTGGACAACCAGTACTTCATCCATGGCCACCGGACCTGTGTCCCCCCCCTCCACAAGGGAGAAGAGGGCAGAGGAGAAAATAAAATAAACGGCAGATCAACTGGTCTTAAAAGGGGGTCTATTTAAAGGCTAGAGCAGTGGTTCTTAACCTTGTTGGAGGTACCGAACCCCAGCAGTTTCATATGCGCATTCACCGAACCCTTCTTTAGTGAAATTTTTTTTTTTTTTTTTCAAATTCAAGACAAAGTTATATGTTTTTGGTAACACTTTAGTATGGGGAACTTAATTTAGAGTTATTTGGACACCAGGGGAACATATTCTAAGTAACAAAGACTTAATTTAGAGTTTTTTGGACACTAGGGGAACATATTCTAAGTAACAAAGACTTAATTTAGAGTTTTTTGGACACTAGGGGAACATATTGTAAGTAACAAAGACTTAATTTAGAGTTATTTGGACACTAGGGGAACATATTCTAAGTAACAAAGACTTAATTTAGAGTTTTTTGGACACTAGGGGAACATATTCTAAGTAACAAAGACTTAATTTAGAGTTGTTTGGACACTAGGGGAACATATTCTAAGTAACAAAGACTTAATTTAGAGTTTTTTGGACACTAGGGGAACATATTCTAAGTAACAAAGACTTAATTTAGAGTTTTTTGGACACTAGGGGAACATATTCTAAGTAACAAAGACTTAATTTAGAGTTTTTTGGACACTAGGGGAACATATTCTAAGTAACAACGACTTAATTTAGAGTTTTTTGGACACTAGGGGAACATATTCTAAGTAACAAAGACTTAATTTAGAGTTTTTTGGACACTAGGGGAACATATTCTAAGTAACAAAGACTTCATTTAGAGTTTTTTGGACACTAGGGGAACATATTGTAAGTAACAAAGACTTAATTTAGAGTTTTTTGGTTAGGGTTAGAGCAGGGGTGTCCAAATGCGGCCAGCCGACATCTTCAAATCGGCCCGCGAGACGTCATGAGTTTAATAAGAAATCTTGCCCACAGGGAGATTCCATTAATTTCAAAAGTATAACATTTTA